>NW_019384480.1:79947-126099 GCF_000671375.1 Centruroides sculpturatus
TGTTCCAGGCAGAACTCTTTGCCATTTGGAAAGCCGTCGAGCACATTAATAGGAACTACGATAATATCACTGCCACCATCCATACCGATTCCCTTTCGGCCTACAGGCTCATTAATAGCCCAAAATTACACCCGCTGGCTGAATACATCAGGAATGCGCTGCGGATGTCTTCGTGCAAAATCCAAATTACATGGGTCAGAGCCCATCAGGGGGTGGTTGGCAATGAGAGGGCCGACTCTCTTGCCAAAACTGCCACTACAATGGATAAGAACCAGATAGCCTACAGGAAAATAAGCCAACGAACCCTTCGCAGCATGCTTTGGTCTGACACTGTACAACACTGGCAATCCGACTGGGATCAAATCATGCAGCATGTCACCCATAACTTTATTCCTGACTTACAGCAGTACCTTGCTATAAGGTGGTACACCCCTGACTTCTATGTCAATCAAATTTTAACCGGACATGGGAAATTTGCTAATTACCTTGCGAGGTTTGCAAATGGCAACACTGATGTATGCCCCGTGTGCAACGTCAGGGATGGTCCAGAACACTACCTGTACAACTGCATAATTTTTGAAAGAGAAAGATTCGAGTTTAGTCTTCTACTAGACCACTTCAACATACCCTGGCCGTGTAAGCATCCCGACATCTGGTTAAACAAAGAAATCTACAAAGCCTTCAAAAACTTTGCCAAAAGGATCTACAGTGTAAACTATAACACCATCCACAGCTAATCGTCTCTCCGGCACCATGGTGCCTCTTCCTGCAGTACTTCTACACGCGAACTATGTGTGGCGTCCCTTTCGGACGTTTAAATATGCATTTTTTATATTTTGTACACTACACGCGAACTGTGTGTGGCGTCCTTTTCGGACGTTTTATGTAGGTTTACCCTATATTTTCTTGCTCACTCTTAGAATCTTTTGTACAAACTCTTCTATTGTAGTTATTGTTCATTGTAATCATACCTATTGTTTTCAAGCCCTGGTAATGCTTCTTGCGGGGCCAGGGCATGTACTTTAGTACCAATAAAATACATTGACTGACTGACTGTACAACACTGTATAATTGACCATGGTACCAGTTTGATGAGCATGCAAAATAAAACAGCAAAAATGGGAAATGTGATATAAAACTTAGAAAATGGGCTGCCAAGGGGTATGCAAGCCAAAAAAAGGTTGGAAATTGCTGTTCTAGAGGGATCCAAACAAGAATCTTTTCATTAAGGTTAAAATTTTTTCTATGAACCTTGACCATTTAATCTTAAGAAAAGTTCTTGTTTAAATGTTTCCAGAACATTTTTGTCTAAACAAAATATATTTGTTACTTAAATAACTGGTTTGAAAACTACCAATATACCAAACTACTCAAATTTCCTATTAAATTAATTTATATGTTTTATAATAATTTATAGATAAATTTATAGTTTATAGATTTATCTATAAACTATAAATTCCATAAACAATAAATCTACAGTAATTTATAAATAAAAATTATAATTTGGAAAAATTTATAAGAATATTATTTTATCAAAATTGAAGTGCTTATTTTAAATTGAGTCTTCAAAATGAAACATTTCAGTAAATAAACATTTCATATGTAGACAATTTCATGCAAAAATCAAGTTTTATCAAAAACATAAATTTACTAAATAGAAATTTATTATATACAAATTTTGATTATATAATAATATAAAAAATCTTAAATTATAATAAATAAAAGATATTTAATTTTATGTATCTAAATAAATTAAAATTTTAAAACAAAATTTATTACTTTAAAAACTAATTAAAGTTCTTTAAATTTTAAATTTGCATTATTGAAAACATGTTTTTTTTTTAATTTTATCCTATTTGATTTTGAAATAATAATAATAAGAAATAAATATAAATACAGTAGATTGTTTGATAAGAGTATGAAACTTTATTTAAATACCAATTATTTCCTGTTTATAAATTTACTTTCTTATGTATTTGTCTTTTTAATATTTAATTAAGTTTAATTAAGCGTTTAACATTTTAATATTGCATTTCATTAAATTTGTACATTTTATTTTTCATTATTATTTTTTCTAATATTATGTCTGATTGTTAATAAATTCTTTCCAGCATATTTATATTTTATAATTGAAAAACATTAAGAATTCATATTAAGAATTAATCATCATAAAAAATAAAGCTTTACAATGTGAATTTTTATATTTAAAGTTGTAAAAATAAATTATACATAGCATTTTATCAAATAAACTTTCAGGGAATAAAAGGAAAATAACTATTTAACTATATATTTTATTTCATACTGTAATATCATCACATTTTTTTTCAATCATTGAAAAGTCAATCAAAATAATTAACTTTTCTAAAGATTTATTTAGGAAAATATAAAAATTATTAACAAAGTAAAATGTTAATCGTCATTATTTATTAAAATACAAAATACCTCTTTTTCAATCTTTGGTAAAGATTGCTCTTTCCCATCTTCTACTAAAATAACAGTACCAGATCCAAATTCCAGTTTCATTTGTTGCGCAACTTTCACACCCTATTTATTTTTTATATTCAAAATTCACAAAATCAAAATTTTGTTTTTACATTAAATGATCATCTTACTAAATATAATTATTAATAGTTACCTGTATTTTTTCAGTCACATTAGCATTTCTTCCAGTCCAAACAAAGATAACTGAATGAATGCAAATAATATAAACTGCACCATCATCCATAAATTGCCAGTCAATTTCAGGTAACTGTAAAATACTGTATGTTATTTTATATATTTTTATTATATAATAAGTTATCTTTTTTATTTAAATATACAAATATACTTGTTGCACTACAGGTCTCTGTTTTCCTCGCACTTTAAACATTTGTGCTTTGATGTTATTGTTTATATTTGAAATGCCAGAAACAATGCCTCCTTCTAACAATCTAATTTTTATAAAAACATAAATATCTTATTTATAAGTAAGATATTATCAAGTATAATATATTTTTGAGAAAACTATACCTAATTCCTTTTTTAAAATAAGAAAGGAAACGTTTTGATTCCCATCCTTGCACTTCTCTATGTTGTACTGGAGTTCCTCCCAAATAATCATCTAATTCAACAGTCTTATAAGCTGCAACACCTGCTTCATCCTATTATAAATTACTTATTAGCTTATATTAGTAACTTGTTTAATAAACAATAATAAACAATAAAAGTATTATAACAAGTATATGTTTATAGTCTACCCTTACCTGGGATGTTTGAGCACCTAACCAAAAATGAATATGCACATCTAAAATTCCTTTAACTTCTCTAATCTAAATAAAATAAGCATTTAACTCCTCTATAACATTTTAGTTTTACTTTAAATCAATAAAAAAAAACATTAAAATTTTTCAAAAAGTTTTACCTTCATCATAGAATCACCTTTCTCTCCAGATTCTGTTATCTAATTAATATTAAACATTTTAATAATAATTTGGATCAAAAATTAATTTTTATATTAATTAATATGAACATAATTTTTATTTTTCAAACATACTCACACAGACAACAATATATGAGTCTCCTGTATAAAATGTACCATAATGATCCCTTGCTAATGGAACAACTTGCATATTCTATAAGAAGTTATATTTTAAATATAAAATTTGATAGAAATATAAAAGAATATTCTAAAGAATAGTTTTAATTAAAAATAAACAATTATCAGTAATTACTCCTCATGTTTTCATTCTTTATGAATGTTTATATTTCAACTTTTTCAAAATTTATTTATTTACATACTTTTTTCAAGAAAAGTTTTGATCAAAACATTCCTAACTTTTTGATAGCACTGTATCCCAGTAATATGTAACGATCTCTGATATCTACTTCCATGTCTGTGTGCAGGATTTTTAAAAGGTGTGTTTCAAAACACATTATTTTTTCATAATGTAGTTTATTATTTTTTCCAAAATAACTACTACAGTATATGCAAAATAACATTATACAATAGGTCTACACTAAGGAGGAACTGAATAGGTACATAATAAATATAAATGTATATGGTCTTGCATACTCTGAACCAAAAATATTATGACTATAGATTGCTCACTGGAAACAGCATTGTTACTGATACAATGAAAAAACAAATAATAATTGTCATGTTCTTGTCTAGTAGTTTTGGTATTTGTTCAATACAGACAACAACAATATTTGTTACTAGGCAAGTGTGCATTTATTTCAGACCACCTTTTTATCTGAAGTACACTCTCGCTCCCAATCAAGATCTTGCAAATCACTACAATAATCATACAATTTTGGCATGTCTTACATCTTCATTCAAATCTACTTTTTTTTCCTATAGTATCTGTCCATCAGATTTTCTTAGAATTATCTGGTAACATCACAGCACTCTCAAGCTATTTACTTGAAGATGCTGTGATATTTCTGTGGAAAGCATGGATTTAGATTATTTTGATTTCAATTTAAGGAATCTAAGAATTAAAATTTATTTAAATAAATATATTACAAAAAAGCAATTTATTACAGTAATCTGTATTTAACAACTTAGATTTTTACCTCTATTCTCCATATTACAAAATAAGTGGCATTCTTGGGAATAGCTCTGAAAGCTGGATCCACACCTGCCATCTAAATGCATATGTAATACAAAACTGTAATCATGTTTTGAAATTTTTATGAATTTATTTATTAAATGTTATAAACATAAAATGAAATATAAATAAATAAAACAAAAAGTACTTTTTTTTTACTCTTTCCATCCTGTAGGCACTAAGAGGACATCTTGTTAGCAAGCCCACTATGGGTTTGGCTAGGCCCTAGGTGGTGAGAGACATAAGTGAAAGAACCATCCCCAAAAATTCCTGGAGTTTTTCAACCCATCCAGATTCATACCCAAGTCCCCAGAGCAAAAGGCTACCATCTTAACCATTTGGCCAGAGGCTAGATGGCTAAGCAATCAATGTGGCAGCAACCTACCACTCTGGGGGACCCGGAATTGAATCTGGATGGGTCAAAAAATTCCCAGGAATTTTTTGGGGATGGTCTGTTTGGATATGTTGGACCCCCATGCCTCACTACCCAGCTGTCCCATTATGGGCCTGTCCAAATCTGTAATGGGCTTGCTAGAGGACCTCTTAGTGCCCATAGAGTGGAAAGAGTTAAAAAAAGAAAAGTAAAAACATCTGGCCTTCATGCAAAAAGTACTGAAATAAAAGTTACTGGTAATATAAAATGGAATCCTTTAAAAAGGGAAATGTATTTTAGATGAATAAAGAAATTTTTTATCAATAACTGAATTTGATTTTTATAGAAAATTAGTCATAAAAGAAAAGTTAATAACTTCAAAATATTCAATGGTTTCCAAATAAATGGATAAATTTTGTCAGTTCTTTATACAATACAGTATATTTTATTTAAATTAAGATTGCATATATTATATTTTTATTAAAGGATATAACTTAAAATATCCAAAGCCATAAATGCCTTTATTTTAAATTCAAATATTTATTTATGCCAAGTAATTCCAGATCTTTTATCTGGTAAATCAAAATAAACAATTATAGGTTAGAAAGAAAGTTAATAAATAATACTTAATTAATTAAATAATCTTTATTTAATTTAATATTCATGTATTTTGATTACTTTTTTATATGTTAGTATTAAAATTTTATTCATGTAAATAGATCATACTATAGGCCCATAACATTCTATCAGTTTCTACTATCTCACAACTGCATATATCCTGTATGTTCAGTTATCGTTTTTAAACACAAAATAGACCACTTTCACTGGTCGCTCAATATGAAAACTGTATCAGGACTGTCTTGGAGAGTTGGGAATTTTCTTTGGCTCCGAGAGAACTTACGGGCCGTTAGTGATTCCTGTCGCTATAAAATTAACGTTATTTTACAGAATGTGAAATTCTTAATACTACTTTTTACTAATAAAGAAACATTCTATGTATTTCATTTGTCCAAAATACAAAAGATAAAGGGCCTCACTCTACCCGGGCCCTCATTCAAACCAAGGACGGCTCTGTACAACATAAAATACTATCTGTATCTTCATTATACTGTATTTGTTATATAATCCACTAAATCGTTTAAAAATTATAATAAGTATATTCTTAAAATATTAATGTCGTTACTTATGAGTTACAACTAATTCTGCTTAAAGAATCTGAAAAGCAGAGTAAAAGTGAACACAAAAGTTAACTCAAAATATATGATAAACCGAATGGAAAAAAAATCAATTTTTGGAGTTGAATCTTAGTTAATATAAACATAAAATAAATTAATTATAGACATCAAAGATATTACTATTTTTATTAATGAGTATTACAGTTTCAATGTAATCTTCGTCCATAATATCAGTACACCATTATATTCTATAGAATAAAATACAAAGAACAGAATAGACTTAATTTCTTCCGTTAAGCCCGTAACTGTGAAAGCCAAAGCAAAACTTCATCGGTCATTCGCGGAGCAACTGTCAACGATGAATGACCCCAGTACAGATTTGGGGACTCGTCCAACGCCCCGAACGGACCGAACCGGAGATACGCACTGCTGAATCCATTTAGAAGCTGGTTTAATTGGCAAACGTCCATACAACGCGACTCGTACGTAATAACAGTTCCCAATTTTGTTCCACTTTATATGAATTTTTTTTCAAATGTTCTGCCTTTTTTTCTTTTTTCCCTCCACACCCATCTTGTTAGCGGCTTGAATCGGTGACGGGTCGATGACACGCCGCTTATTGTAACGTAGCCATCTTATCGGTAACTGTATCGAGAACAGATCCCAAATCGATTCTTATCTCGTTAAATGTCCTCTCCATCCGTTTACTGTCTGGAGCCTCGTTTACTTCCTCTCTTTTTGAAGATCTACAGATTTCCCGCTCCATTACAGTAAGTCAATGGCATTAACGGGGTCGAGACGATTATTATAAAGTTTACCAGCAAGAAAAAGTACGAACCATAAAAAGAATTATCGAACGGTGTCTTGCAAATTAATAATTAAAATGCACGAACCGATCGAAAAATCAGATTAGAAAATAAATTACGCCATTCGATTTAATTACAAAAACTTGTATCTCTTGACTTTTGGGTATAAAAAAATTTAAAGCGGGTTACTTTATTTGCAGCAAGTCTTTCGTTTTACAGTTCAAAAAACAAAGGAGCTAGAGCAACAACGAGGAAGAGAAGTCAAACTGTCCATCTTATGATCCGTCTCATTGTTTTAATTTAACAAAATCGACTATCATTTTATTATTTTTCAATTAGGATAAGATTAAAACCTATAATCATTATTTGAAAATCATTATTTCTCTTTTCTCAGAAGTAATGGAACAAATGAGTCTTTTCTCCACCTATTCTAGATTATGAAGAGCATTAGTGTTTAACCATGCTCAACGTTCACAGTCTAATAGCATACAAACCTTCCAATTCTTTAAAAACGGAAGATATGGATTCATCACGAGTTTTCTTTGCTCCTATATTCGAGAAGGTACGTTAAAAATAATGCAACCCTCTATTACTCTCTCAAACTTTTCCGAATGAAGTTCCAAAAAGAACTTCGATCAAAATTTCAAATTTTCTATCACACCTGTAGTTAAAACAAACACGCTTCGTTCATCTCAAACAGGTGTTCTACACTTAGACGGCACGTTTAATGATTTTATAATCTAATTTTATTGATGCAGAAAATTACTCCTTTTATTTTGCTTTTAAAATGAAAATTGTAATTGTTTACAACCTTCGGACTTTCCGAAATTAATGTCCTTGTATTAGCGTTATCTGGATACGAGTTCGCTTTTATTATTATTATTATTGGCAAACGGTTATAATGGGTCAGTTATTAAAAATATACGTAACAAAACTTTCGCAAAACTTGCGTAATCGAGAAAACAAGAATATTGTATGTGTCGCGGGTCGTGCGATTTTATAAAAGTGCGGAAACTGTTTTAGAAAATTTCACAAAGACATGTTTATTCACAAACCAGTGTTCAATATTCTCAAGGACGACGTAAAATCAAGGTGATTTCCGCCAAGAAATCTTGTTAAAAAACATATGTCCGCAAAAATAACAATTTTTGCATTTGCTAACTTCAATGCTTCGCTGATATTGTTTACAAAAAAAAATTAGTATTCATCTATGTGATTATCATTCTTATTCAGTGACGTGCGACGGGACTCTAGAAAGGAAACCATAAAATTTCGGATGATTCCGGTGACGTAATGTCCTTTTCTTTCAAAAGAACTTCCTCTTCTAATTTCTCATCAAACCTTTTCTGTCCTTTGACCCAATTTAATTAACAGGTATGAGAAATGAATAAAATCCTATTGTTTTTTCCTTTTTATATTATTTTTTTAACTACAGTATTTCGGAACTTTTTATAACGAATCGGGTCGTTTCCCCAGTCCAGAGACTAGTGGGTGTCACGTGATTGCCATTTGTTTCGCATCGCGAGAAAAGAGAATTTAAAAAAAAAAAACAACGTGCGCTTCATTTTAAAATTATTCTCGTGTTTAAAAAATATAAAGTTAAATTTATATCCCTAAAAACAAATTTAAATAATAGAGAAATTTTGAAAGAAACAAAGTTCAACGTAAACAATTGATAATATTGTTTCAATATCGCCTTAAGTTTTAATACAGTCTAATTGCAACACTACAGCCATTTAACAGATTGATATATTGCTTTCAAAATCTATTATTTCGAATGTTAAAAATAATAATTTCTAATATAAAAATAAAATATTATATTTTTATTATTCAGTATGCATAAACAAGTTTTCTCATAATCAAAAACATTGAGAAACAACGTATTCTAACATTAGAAAGTGCGAAAATAAATAAACATTTTACCTGTATAGACTCCTTGAGTTTTATTGTATACGAACTCTTTTCACTTTACATATATTACAGCACTTCTAATCGATCCAGCAGATCGTTTTCTATTCGGTAAATAAATAGAAAGCGATAGTTTAGATAAGAATCCTTAGGAGGGCAAGTTGATAGTGAGCTCTACTCACTACAGACTGCAGCTAAATGAGAGTTGTGGATAGCACACCCATTCGTGTTGTGGTTCCAGCTGGCTGCACTGGCAGGTGGGAGATTTCCGTTCTCGTCACGTGATCTGAGAAGACCCCTCCCCGTCATATCCGGTGGGAGAGAACATTATCTATTGTTGACCTACGGCCAGATCGATAATATTTTCACAAAAGTTCTTCTATTTATCGTTACAAAAATCTCTCGTCATTATTAACGTAACGCCTTTTGATGATTACTTACATACACTTTTAATAAATTATTATAAAATATTGATCGGCTTTCATTTATTTTACAAAGAAATTCATTTATTTCCACTAAGTTAATTCTATACACGCGAGCTTAGCAATAGTAGATATAGAGAAAAAAAATGTCACTTTTGTATAAAAGAACTTCCTCTCTCGAACCTTTGTTCTATAAATTCGTTTAATTGCTAAATATAAACGTTATTTTAATTTTATTTAAAAGTTTCCATAATTTTGCATAAACGGAAGTATGATAAACTTTTATTGTGGCTATTATTAGAAGTCGTAAACTTGTCTTTATAAAAAAAAAAAACTACTTTTGCTTCACTATTCTGCTAACGAAATACTAATTTTTTTTTCTAAGAATTATCTTCAAAATTATTATTTCGGATGTTAAGAAATGCGTTTTAGATCTCACCGGAGTGAGGAAAACCAGGTAAAACTTTTTCTGTGTCTTGTATTAATCACAATGAGGCAGATAAAAATTTCTACATCATTACTGACCTACATTAACGACTATATTTGCCAATAACGTATTCACATTGATACCCGAAAAGTTTTCCTTATGGTCGAGGATAAAGCAACAGGTCGAGAATGACCGGGCTATTATTATTCGTTTTTGCAAAATAAATAATAATGAAATATAATAATTCGATTAATGCAAGATTCATTGTGTAGGTTTGTTTGTGTAAAATACGAGCGGCTTTTTAATTAGACCAAATCAATTATTATATGAATACGACATATCAAAATTGCCCTAAAGCTATTTCTGATAAACTAGAAGGTCACGTTGGGCGGCTTTAGTGGAAACAAATCATAAATTAACTTTTAAAAACATTTCAATTGTCATAAGAAATTATTTTAAAATATAATGAAACTTAGCAGTAGTTCTAGCTATAGGCAGATTTTATTTATGAGATTTTTTAAAATATACCTTCCTTGTACTGTATTTATATTTTGGATTTTATTGAACTGAATATATTTTTCAAACTATAATTTGTACCGTACATAATACATTCGATTCTCGCAACCAGGGCCGTCGAGAGCTTGTATAAACCCGTGGGTAGAGTGAACTTCTGTCTCTTACTTGTTAGCGCCTTTATTTGATTTATTTATTTATTTTGAACAAATGAAATAAAATGTTTCTTTGTTAATAAAAAGCAGTTTTAAAGATTTTATTTTTTGTCAAAAAATAACATTAATTTGGTAGGGATAGAAACTACTATGAGACCCTTAATTTTTTTTCAGCCCGGAGAAAATTCCCAGCGCTCTTCTAGATAGTCCTGCTCGCCACTTCATGTTATCGTTGCTTAGGCTACTGTAAAATTCCAAAATGAAAACACCTCCAACCAATCCCAATGTGTACGCAAGTTCTTTAAACTTTGCTTCACGATAACTGATTTTTTTTTCTAATTCCTTATTAAACAATTGTTATTTTATATTGTAATAAACACTTTATTTGTTACAATATACAGTCTAACCATCGAAGCAAGCAACAGAAACATACATAATTATCATAAACAGTAAACACATAACAAAAGCTAACGCTACTCAACGTTCGCAAAGTGATAGAAAAACACAAGCAGGCTGCTAATAAAGATCGGAATCGAAACCGGAAATGCGAAGCGAAAAGCGATGATAAAAATGTAATATCGGAAGTGAAAACATCGCTTAATTGCCGATATAATTGATCGGATAGTCATTTTCTGAATTCTAAATTTAACGCTACGCTGTTACCAATAGACAAAATCTGCCATTTTTGCATGGGGTAACCCTACTTGACGCCATATGATGAGCTTTCTCTCACAGAAACATCGTTAATGTAATGCATTACTGATTTTATGCAAAAAACACAAGAATAAAGCCCACACGAAAATTGTGCGTAGAGAAACTTCCACTGTTAAATATGTGCAAACAAAAAATTACTCACACCGAAATGAAAAATAAATACATATAGTAATTACTACGTAAAGATGAAGATGTATGCGCAATTTCAAATACAATACCGTTGAATATATAACTGTAGATAACCATTCATCTCCCTTTTTTGAAAATAAATAGGTATTATCGATAACAATTTAAAATACAGGTATCTAATGATTAAAATATTTTATATTCATATGCAACAATTTAAGTTATAGTTTTATCGAATATAATTAAATAATAACTTTTGTATTAACGTTATTAAGTATATTATTTCATTTCTATACAAGATTGGCCTCTGTATAGTACAGTATGGGAAGCCTTTAATGCTCTTGAATGTAAATGTTTGTAAGGAAAAATATAAAAAATGAACTGTTTTTTAAATCAACAAACTTTGTTCAGAAGGAAAACAATAATAATATAAACAAATAAATATTCTTAAAAATAAATTATTATTATTATTATCATTAAATACCGGGAAGGATCGCTAGTAGCCAAGCGGTCTTTTGTCCCTGAACTACTGGGATGTTCGGTCGTGGATTCACCCCTCGCCCGTACAGGCTAGCCACGTGGAGTTTTTAGGATTTTCTCCACGTCTGTAACGCCTGAATAAAAGCCAGTTTCCCTTAAAAGACCTCCCGGAAGGCATTATTTCCCTCGCGCGCGTATGGCCATTTCATCTAATGGCCGGCTAATCGGACGCATGCTTCCATATTCTAGTCACATGGAGTAAATAGCCTATATGAGCTGCACACTCCGTATTAACCATTATATGAAAGAAATGCCGGATCCCCATTGAATTCCTCATACCCATTAGTTCTGGGATGCAATGATACTAATAAAATTATGGTAGCAGAGCCTTCAATCAAGTCCTACACAACTACAAGAGTTCATTTTTTTTACAAGTGGTTAAATTCTAGATAGAACTACAGCACAATGTTATTTTTTAATAAAATTAAATACTTTATTTAATTGAAAATTTTCAATCTTTTCACTTTCGGTATGAAGCAATTTTTAATGTAAAGACAAAGCTACTGTATTACAGTATTTTAAGTTAAATTTTTATACACTACCTAGTATATACAGTTTTTTTTAACTATAAAGCTTAAAATTCTTCGATATTATTATTTATTTCGTTATTAAAAATTTAAAACGTGTAAAAAAAGTTTGTTTGTTCGCTATGCACACCTAGAACTTTCGACCAATTGTTACTAAACTGAGCAGTTATGTTCATATACTTCTAACTTAGATATTGTTGTAGGCTACATCCCATCTTAAATTATTGATTGGGTTTCTGTATATCAATTCATTTCTGTCTACATTCGATTATGCTGGCTTTGCATGTAGCGCCATATCTATTGGCAAAATATTTAATTAATAAAATAATAAACTAAATATAATTCTTACAAAAAAGGATATAATTTTTAAAAATATTTTTCATATTCACTTAATTACTATGACAATGATATTGCGCGAAATAGACGCGCCATTACTACGACAGATAACACATAGCACTTGCCTGCACGTAGTAACGTTTTACCCCTGTACGTCATACTTTTCCTGTTAGCAATGGAGTCGGCCCATGTATCTAAAATTTTTGAATTGAAATAACGTGACTTGCGGTACAAATCGGAAGTTCATATATAGTTAATCTGGTCCTCTTTCTCTTACAATTTTCATGACTGGTCTCGACTTTCATTTATCTAACTCTGTTCTCCAGATTAAGAAAGGACAGAGACGGGTGGACGACAGTGGAAATTTATAATTCTACAATTTTTCCAGAAAATCACTTATGGCTGCTGCTATTTTCGTTGTTAATTTGTCTCTTTAATCCGATTTTCAGTTCGGTAGACTATCATATACAGCATTCAGGTTATGAATTTCCTTTATTGATTTGTTATATGCATTTCGGACTCAATTGTAATTTAAGTCCCTCTTCAGTACAAACTCAGATTCTGTTTTCTAAAAACTTCGGTGTATAATTGGTAACGTTGTAAAAGAATAAAAATACAGCCATTTAAAAAACACTTCAACTACATATTCACATTAATACGTTGCACACTTTAACACTATAACACTATAACACTATAACAAATCAATAAAGGAAATTCATAACCTGAATGCTGTATATGATAGTCTACCGAACTGAAAATCGGATTAAAGAGACAAATTCACAACATCTATAATTTTTTTCAAATTGCATCCCAATAAGTACCCTCCAGTAACCGAGTGGATAAAACCACCGGACACAGGTAGTCGGTCGTGGGTTCACGTATGGCCAACGGACTGGCCACGTGGAGTTTTCTGGTTTTCTTCGTGTTAGTAACGCTTAAATTAGAGCCAACTTTACATAAGTCTTTCCGGGATGCATCATCATTGGCAGATCGTTCACGTGTCGCATTGCCATAACAAAATAAACCGAACCAATTCTAATAATTTTTCTATAAAAGTGATATTTACGAGGATATACTTAACTACCAAGAAATCTGGACATCCCGCCCCTCCCCTGATTTCATCTCCCCTTAGTAACTCATAAACCCATTGCACCAAGCTTCTTTCACTGATACTGCTTAAGATGTTCTAACGTTCAGCCAAATTAATGTACGGTGCGTGCAATGATTTAAGGCACAAAGTAGAGCTGGAAGTCTTTTTATGTGCCGATGTTTATTTTTCTTATTTATTATCGTGGCGACATTGCTTCGTTCAAAACTTCTTGTAGTTGTAGTCTGTGTAACGTGCACTTTATTCACATGTTGAGTCTTATTGTCAAATCTGCTTCCAGTATGCTTATGCCACAACTTTGAAAAGTTCCCTTAAATGTTTTTGCTGAGTTTTACTTTTTCAACCTGGTTTTACCAGTTTTTTAGAGGATCACATAAAAGCAATTATTCTCAGATTTTTACAAGATTGTTTTTATTTAAACAAATCTTATATGAAATCTTTCGAACGTTAAGGTTAGTAACGTCGATTACGTGCGGGGCGCACGTAATCGAAGTTGCTAACCTTAACGAAGTTGTCAGAACCTATGCGACATTTTCAAATATTAATATTTTCAAGTATTAATGAATAGTCGTTGACTATCCTCGCTCCCAGGAAGACAACTAGTCTACTACTTTGGTCGAATTAACTTCAATCCTCTTCCACAGCAGTTCCATCTTCCTATCAGACCCGCGGTATGGTGGCATTCGAATAGGAAAATTACGTTGATGGTCGAGCGGTCGAGATAGCAGCCTATCTTTTTGTATAACTCTTTCCGCTCTGTGGGTACTAAGAGGGCATCTTTTAGCAAGCCCATTATGGGTTCGGCCAGATCTCGTCCCTCACTACCAAGCCGTCCCATTGTGGACTTGGCCAAACCCATAATGGCTTGCTAAAAGAGGTCCTCTTAGTACCCACCGGGAGGTTTAAAAAAAGTTTTAAAAAACCACGTGTTGGGCTTTGTTACTTTATAATCTATTTTTCTTATCTAAATTAGATTGTTTTGGTTGCAGAACATAAGTAGTGTTCTTATGTTTTTATTATAGTTATAGTTTGTTTGTGAGAATTTTTATTTCAACTTGTGAAAATATTTACAATGAAAAACTACATTTTGTCATGTTGTGAACCACACTGTTTAAGTTAAAATCTTTCTAAGAGGTAATAAGGAGCTAATAATCATGGAAAATGGAAGAAGTGTTTCTGTTCCCAAAAGTAGAAACATTTCCTAATTTAAGTGAAACAGGAAGTCAAGTCTTGTTTCACTTAATATTAAGATCGCGTTTTGTAATAATTTAATTTTTAGTAATGAAATTGTAATTTATTTTTGACGTAAAATTGATTTATTTCAGACTATTTTCAAAAGAATAATACTTTGTAAAATGAAATCTTTCCTTTATAAACTTTAAGTGTATTGAGTCCTGACCAGAAAATGGCGTCCAACAGACAAAGTGTCCTTACTTTTATATTTAGGGTGAGTTTTAGAAGCGTCATCTTGCATATTTCAGGTAAATTAAACAAATCTAACACTGGTGGTATAAAGATTCTTTTTTTGGATAATGCAATATTAATATAACTTAACCTTTTACTGACACGAAGCTGAATACTGCTGAAAATATAAGTAATTTTCAATTTGCATCTTGAACGATACTTTGGTGATACGGCTGATTAGCCAAGAGGTTAAAATGTGGCAGCCAGTATTGTGGAGTCGGAGTAGGTAAAATTCTTCCGACTTCGACCTCGAATTTTACTATTGGTAAAACGCAAAGTACGAAAAATACTTTTTAATTAGTATCTAAAGAAATTTCTTAGAAAACAGACATTTCGATAAATTAAGATATTAAAAAGATAAAGATCTGTAAAGGCCATTTCAAACCAAAATTTAATGTGTATCACATGCGACGTACTCTATACTTTCAGAAAATAGCTTTTATTAATTTAAACGAATATATTTACATTGCCTACAAAGCTGTACCGTAGGATGGAATCGGTATGTTTTTTGCTATTAACCAACCAAAAATTACGAAAAATGACGCAATATTTGACTTTGTTCATTTTTGAGTAGCTCGTGTGGTACGAAAAATTGAAACTAAGTATGAGCCAAATGATTTTTTTCAATGAATGAGTATTTTGCTTGATTGGTTTTAGATACTGACAATGCTACGCGAAGGCGAACTGCTAATTGGGAAATATGCCTTCCGGAAGGTCTTTTAAGGCTTCTATTCGGACGTTATCGACATGAAAATTTCACCAGCTAGCCTGTAGGACCAAGAACCGTCTACAGTGTTCAGAAATCAAATCCACTTAGCCAGTATAGATGTAGGATGGAGAACGACGCACCGGTGGATTCTACGCGGAAATCTTTTTGCACGAGTCTACGGGGATTCGATCCAGGATCCTTCGCGACGACAGTCTGGAGCGCTGGACAGTCTGGTAACACAGCCGTCTGGCCGGCCTTCAACACGTAAGAAAAACGAAGAATGTCTTTAGAATTAGTTAGTCCTCGAAAGCTTCACCACGTTACTAAAGCAAAACGGGAAGTGCAAAGATAATATTAAAAAGCTTATGGTATCGCTCCGGAGCGACAAGCTTATCTTCACCAAAAAGAAACTCCCAAGTAAAAATTTCATTTCGTATGCCATAATTTTACTTGGTACAATGCTTTTACATCTCGGATGTTTTTCTTTGGATATCGATTGTTTTTGAACTATTTTTTTCATTTTCTATTGGTTGCGAGTCATTTATAACTATTTATTGTTGTTTCTATAACATAATTTAATCTTAAAACAGTCAATAGAAAAGAGATGAAAAAATAAAACCAAAATCAGAATCAAACTGAACTAAAAGAGAAAGAGAAAACTGCAAAATGTAATTAATAGGACTATTCCAGATTATTATTCACTGGTTTGGGTTCTCGGGCGCGATTGTCCGACGATACACGCATAGGTTCAAAGATGATTTAAAATATGAATTTTGGGAAAAAAAATATTAAATTATATTATGTATTGAGTTAGTCCAAAGGAAATTGGTAGAAAATTGACTATTGCCGTAGTAGCCGAAGCGGAGAAAACATTTTAGACCAATTTATTGTCATTCATCAAGTTGCTATCTTATTGTATTTTTTTTTCTTTACAATGGTTTTAAATCAATTCTTGATAATTAACTAATAAAAGAGGAATTATTTTGCATGATTAAGATATAGACCTTTATGTACTCGAAAGTTCTTCGAGAGTAAATTTCGTTATTTTAGAATTCGTAAATTTTAGAACAATTTTTTATACACACATTTTAGATAAAAATACTCAGATACTTAGTAGTGTATTTCTTATGAAAGGAATCATAACAAATACACCACTAAATATGACATTTAAAAAAAAAGGGAAAGGTCGGAGTCGGACTATTTGTTTGCCGACTCCACTACGCTGGGGACCCGGGAACAACCCAGACGGGTCGAAAAACCACAAGAATGGACGGACGGATGTACAGTACATTCGCTCCGTCCTTCACTACCGGCAGCCATATGTGGATCTAGCCGAACCCATAATGGCTTTGGTAAGACCCTCTTAGAGTTAAAAAACCGATTCGATCTCGGATCCTCCGGAGCAGCAACCTAACGGCCTTGCCACTTTGAACATTCAATAACAAACTTTGTATGCAATACGAATCGTTTATATCAGTGTTCTTCAACCTTCGGTCAGCAAAAAATTTCTCGAACACGTTCTTCAACCGGTGGTGCCGGTCTACGAAAAATTTTTTAGACTGGCAGGAAATTTTGTAACAACAAAATTATATTAATTACAAGTTTAAAATCTTAACACTTTTTTATTTTTATTGTTACAATTGTTTAAATAAAGTTACGACAGTCGCGCGAGTCACCGGTGTCTTAGCAGTTTAAGTCAAAGAAAAGTTATCTTTAGCCTTTTTCCGGTCCGCAGATGTGAAAACGTTGAAGAACGTTGGTTTAGATGACAAATCACATGACAGCAGAGCCATTTCAACGAAATACACGTGTATACTAACACTGACTTTTTTCTATTAAATATATAATAGAATCCAGAATTCTATTGGCTAAGAGAGAAAGTATGAAATTTAAAAAATACAGTAACGTAAACACTTCTAAAAACAAAATGCTTTAAGCTAAGCTGATTTTCATTTTATGTTTAACTAAATATTTTATTTTAAATTACTTAAATACATTTCATATAAAATTGATATTTTTTATTTCATTTCCGAAACTAATTATAGAATATTACGAACTTTGATTCTGTAGTTTAATAACATTATAATTTTTATTGTCGGGGTCGGATGCTATTAATTACTACTAATGTCTCAAACGATCGAACGTAGACAAAGAACGGCGGTGACTTCATTGTTAGAGAGAATGTAAACAACTCCATTTACATTACAACAAACTATTTCAGTGGCATGCCGTGACATTTGATGATAGGGAAGCTGTGCTTCTGTAAGAAGCCGACATCCAGGGGCAATCAGTCAATTGCGCGTCAGTGATGGTCTAGGGCAGGGGTGTCCAACCCGCGGCCCGCGGGCCGCATGCGGCCCAAGGCAAGTTCCAATGCGGCCCAATAAACGTGTAAACAAAACCGACAAATTCTTTTATTTTTTTAATTATTTATTTATTTCAACGGCATAAACTAAAAAAAAATTCAAAGCTGTAAACTTTTATACATATTTTATTTTTGAGTGAAAAGGAAATATTTTCAAATACTTGGAGATGTGTGAATGACGAAGGAATACTAAATAAAGCTGAAGTTGTGACTCAAAGGATTATAGACCCAAATTTGAGAAAAGGAGAGAAAGATCAAAAGATAAAAAGTAGTGAGGAAGGTTGGAAAATTAATGGTGAATATTTGCATAATAGAAGGTCTATTTAACCTTTCTCACTACTTTTTATCTTTTGGCCTTTCTCTCCTTTTCTCAAATTTGGGTCTATAATCCTTTGAGTTCCAACTCCAGCATTATTTAGTATTCTTTCCAGCATTGAAAGATCATTGAAAGATTTGGCTACCCTTTTTTCAGTTTGGCGTAAAAATTATCATTTCGCGCATTGGCTACTTTCAGGGGTACATATTATTTATAAATATATTAGTCGAATAAAAATGCACTTTAAAATGGTGTTTCGTCATTTTTTATTAATTATAGACCTAAATAAAACAAACATTTGTGTTTTTCAAATAAATTTTTGTTTGTTTCCTTTATAATAAATGAATTTATTTATTTCTAAGTAAAAATTGGAAGGGTCTGTAGAAGTAATTTTTTAAAATATCCTTGTTCGTGATAAAGTTTTAATACTTATTACTACAATCTAGACATGTTAATCCTTAAATATACTTGTATATTTAAGGATTGGGTCACAAATATATTATATATACTTGTGGCCCAAAACTCCATGACTTCTTCCAATGTGGCCCAGAAGAACAAAAAGGTTGGACACCCCTGGTCTAGGGTCCATTCATATCGTTTGTTCGATAAGTCAGTAAAAACCGTAGACTTCTCTAAATGCATTTTTAATATCACAATTACATTCCGAATCGCTAGCCACGATATAAGAGCTACAATTAAGAATAAAATAATAAAAACTTATTCGGTGAAATAAAATGTGGGGGGATGTACCGGTACATGCCTGGTACAAAATATTCTTCAATTGTACGAATATATTTTTAAAGAAAATTATAATTAAATATAGCTTTGTAAAGAACATAACGTACAGTACATAAAAATAACATAAAATGTTCTTTACTTTTTAAATCTTAAAACAATGCACTTAGTCAAATAGCTTTCTACGAGTGGCTAATGGATGGAATCAAAGACGGTTGCAGAACGTGCATACACGCGGATTGCCAAATCCCCAGGGTGCCGATACCGGTCAATGTCAAATACCTCTTTTGTCGCATCACTAGTATATCTCAAAGGACGCGACAGGGCTGTTGTAGATTTTAAACGTTTCTCACCATAGCTGTAAAAATCTAAATATGTTAATCTTAACAGTCATTTGTTTTCTAACTAATTTGTTTTAGGACCAAATGTCCTCAGAAATTTCCAAAATTTACAACTTTTCGGTCACTCTCGTTGAACTGGAAAAATTTGTCTTTATTACATTAATAATATTAAGAAATCAGTCTCCACTGTACTCGGCTAGAGATGGTTCGGTTAAGCTTTTGTTTAAGTAAAATTTCGGCTCTTTCATCAGAGTTTTGTTTATGTTTGTTTATTGTTTCCCCAATTTCCTAATCGCTTAATTATTTAACTACTTCTTAAGTAGAAATAAGTCGAAACCAGTTACTTTGTACTCGAATATTTGTAGTCTCGGAAAAAAAGTGGAAAGACAAATTTTTATGAAAACGATACATAAATAGTAAATGTAAGGAAAATAAATTCTAGAGCTTTTTCTGTACCTCGTGCATCTCTGTCATCCATTAAATTTAATTGTAAATGACGCTAAGTAACGGTTAATTTTTTAACATTATACAAGAATTGTACACACTTTTTTCTACATCCCCTTAGAGATGGGATATAGGAAATCGTAATATCACTGGTTTAACATTGAAATCCGTGAGTAATATAAAATGGGAGAACGGAATAAAAATATCAAATATTTTAATGGATTTTTTAAAACTCCTGTCAACTATATAGAACTATCATAAAAATATACAGGTAAATTCTTATCGGTTGGGTTAAGTTATAAATCTACTCGCAATCGTAATCGGGCGAGGGCGGCCAAATATCTAGCGGGCAGGCGCTAACAGCCCAGAACCGGTCCTGGATAGAATTGGATGCGGTATACGCGTAGCATCCACCTGAGATCCTAGGCTTCCACCGGCTAAACCGGATGAGGTTGGTGCTCTGTAAAGCGCGTGCGCGAATCTGGCTTTTTGGATGCTGACGATACAGCGCTTCCACTCCGCCACTAATATTCGAATATACAATAGCAATCTTATATCTTTTTTTCACGTGTAGTATAAAAATTTGTAATAAGATACATAATGCGGTTATAATAAAATATTGTGCGATTATTTTCATATAATTAAAATTAATATGTATTTATTTTTCAGAAAATACAAGGGAAGCGGCGCATCCACCGCTTCCAATGACGGCACGCCACTGAACTATTTACATGTAAAAGTGAAAGGTGTCCGTCGACCTTAGTCTTTGGCGTATGCTCGTCACGTGATGGGACTTGACCTTTTAATTTGGTCGAGACATCTATCTTAAAGAATCGTTAAAAAAAACCCGACAGGACCACATTTAAAAGAACCCTCCAGAGTGATTAGCCGTGTAGTGTGATGCATAATAAATAGTTTCCTGTAAATATTTGATGTAAATAAATGTAGTTAAAAGCATACTCTCTTGATCCAGTTGATGGAGTCTACTTTTCAAGAGGTGGAGGTCCCGAAAGAGTTAGGTCCGTGTAAGATGGCCAAGAGAGGAAGTGCGAAGTAGAGATAACGGCGGAGAAATCGCAGGAAGAGCTTTGCGGAGAAAAACATCATCAGTAAATGAAGAGCAGGGGAATTGTGCAAATCCAAACTTGGGGTTTTCTAATTTTCAAACATTCCATTATTATATTTAAGCTCTCGAAAAAACTAAATCAAAAGATATCCCATTTAAATAAATTAGAATATTCTCTATTGCGTTATATAAACTTTAAAGACAATTTGGACTCGAAAATATCTACGTTTTTCGATATTAAGGTTTTTACCTTAACAGTATAAAATCAGCATCAAAAATGTTTAATTTAGTTTATATAATTTATTAAACTATAAAAGTACCTTTAGAATTATTTTCAAAAATATATTAAAAGAATTTTTACATAATAGCTTGTGTAAATTCGAGTAACGTTTTAGGAGAGAAGTCATAATGAAAAATATTTGCGTGTCGAACTGAAAATGTATTCGAGAGAAATTCGATTTAATTAAAGCAGTAACATGAGCAAAATAAAGTTCAGTTAGCATATTCTAAACTAATTAAACAGTATACAAAAACATTCATTTTACATCTAAATCACCAGTTCCTAATCAGATCTACGGATGCAAATAAGCATCCAGGTCCAAAGAACCTATCACTACAAATAAAAAGTTTTAATAAAAAGTTATTTTACTATATAGTAAAATATATATAAGCAAATATAACATTAGTATATTTGCTCCAATTCAAGAACTAGATTGATAGGTATCAAATACAATCAATTTTCTTAAGATATAATTTAGCATGTACTGTACTGCACATTACATTGTCCAATAGTCTTCCAAAATCATATTATCAAGCTTTCATGACCACCACTCTTAATTCCTGCAGTATATTTTTTTATTTACTCATTACAATATCTTAGAATGGAGCTACCACCATTATCTTTACAAGTTTATATTTGTTTCTATTCTATTCTAAAATCGCATCAACATTTGGACTTAAGATTTACCATTTTACCTGAATTATACATAAACTATATCTTACTAAAATAAAACTTTGAAATTCATAAATTAAATGATAAATTCATTTATTAAGAATGAATAAGAAAAAAATGAGACGTACTAAATCACGATAAAATTTCTTTTAAATTTAATAACAAAATCATAATACATTAGTGATTTAGATGTTGTCATAGTGCAAATTCAATTTTGTTTAAAATTTTTGTTCTCTTCTAAATAAACAATGTAATACTGGCATGAATACATTAATTCAGTGATCTTCGAGTCGAATAGAAATCCATTATTCTTCTTCACACAACCTTAAAATGGATCAAAAAACGAATCGAAGATCAATAATTTCAAAAACTTCCGTGCATTCTACAAAATTATCATTGATAAGTTTTGTTAACTGTATTATGACAAAATTAAAAATTATATATATATATTTTTAATCTTTCTTAAAAACAGATGAGTAATGAGGCAAAATGGTTTTAATACCATTTGATAATTTGTGCATAATAAAGTATATAATAAACAAGTAGTATTCTTTCTTTTTATTTATAGGCATATATATATATAAATTTATTTTATATATATAAATATACACATATTTGTGTATATACTATATATATGATATATTGTATATGGATATTTTTTCAAATATTTTTCTAGGAATTGTACATCAGACTGTAGCAAATGAAATTTCTTATTTATACAAAGGCACTGCATATCCAGAATGTTCAAATATTTACAATGTATATGGGAAGTGTTATCTTTCCATTGAATACCTTTATACATAAAAATCTGAAAAAATAAACACTTTGTATATTAAATTAATTTTTCCAATTATATACTGATTTTGTTTTTTAAAATCAATTTTGTGAAAATTAAGTCTCCTCTTGTCTCATTCTAAGATGACAAAAAAAAATCTTAAATACAAATCAGACGTATAAAAATTTCTCACAGGTGAAGTTGTCTGAACAACTAAAAAGTTAGTGCAATGATTTGATGTTTTAAAATACAAAAAAATTAATATATAAATACAGCTGGATTTAATATATATGTATTTTTAATAGATCACAAATATGCTCTGAATTAAGGTTTTCTTCTCTTATAGATTAGCACCAGCTGTAAAGAACCACTTTGAGACCATTATTATATTTACAGTTGATTAACTCTGTCATTGAAAACAACTTTGATAATATTCAATTTCTTTACAATCAGAGTGATCTTGATGTTGTCAAATCCTAACCATTAACAACTATACCTGTATATATTCTGTATTCCCATCTTCATATTTGAAATTTATCATGTATTCAATTGCTGATTACCATCCAGAGCACCTTCACTTATGTAGAGGTCGTTGTCTTGGTCAACATCTACTGTCATGGTCAGGTCACAACTGTCACCAGCAAATTCTTCTGTTCCACCCCCCACAGAGTTTCCTGCCTTCTTTGTTTGGTGAGTTTTCAAATGTTTTGATAGATGATCACTCCTCATAAACTTTTTTAAACATTCTGCACATTGGAACCTTTTTTCACCTGAAAATAAATATATTTGTTTTAAATCAACTTAATAATCACTGCTTGTTGAAATATTTAAAAATATTACAAATACTAACAAGTCAGGAGTCACTGTGTAACCAAACTATAAAATTAATTAAACAACAGTATTAAAAAAAGTCATCATTGGGCTAATAAAGATCATATTTCCTTGAAATGCCAAGGTGCTTATTCAAGGCAAGTGATTTAACATTTACACAAAAAATATGTTAGAAACACTCCTCAACTGCTTGAGATACGGCTAAAAGAACATAAATATGACATATTAAGAAGACTAGTGTGGCATTATCAGTTGATGGCGTCTACTTTTCAAGAGGTGGAGGTCCCGAAAGAGTTAGGTCCGTGTAAGATGGCCAAGAGAGGAAGTGCGAAGTAGAGATAACGGCGGAGAAATCGCAGGAAGAGCTTTGCGGAGAAAAACATCATCAGTAAATGAAGAGCAGGGGAATTGTGCAAATCCAAACTTGGGGTTTTCTAATTTTCAAACATTCCATTATTATATTTAAGCTCTCGAAAAAACTAAATCAAAAGATATCCCATTTAAATAAATTAGAATATTCTCTATTGCGTTATATAAACTTTAAAGACAATTTGGACTCGAAAATATCTACGTTTTTCGATATTAAGGTTTTTACCTTAACAGTATAAAATCAGCATCAAAAATGTTTAATTTAGTTTATATAATTTATTAAACTATAAAAGTACCTTTAGAATTATTTTCAAAAATATATTAAAAGAATTTTTACATAATAGCTTGTGTAAATTCGAGTAACGTTTTAGGAGAGAAGTCATAATGAAAAATATTTGCGTGTCGAACTGAAAATGTATTCGAGAGAAATTCGATTTAATTAAAGCAGTAACATGAGCAAAATAAAGTTCAGTTAGCATATTCTAAACTAATTAAACAGTATACAAAAACATTCATTTTACATCTAAATCACCAGTTCCTAATCAGATCTACGGATGCAAATAAGCATCCAGGTCCAAAGAACCTATCACTACAAATAAAAAGTTTTAATAAAAAGTTATTTTACTATATAGTAAAATATATATAAGCAAATATAACATTAGTATATTTGCTCCAATTCAAGAACTAGATTGATAGGTATCAAATACAATCAATTTTCTTAAGATATAATTTAGCATGTACTGTACTGCACATTACATTGTCCAATAGTCTTCCAAAATCATATTATCAAGCTTTCATGACCACCACTCTTAATTCCTGCAGTATATTTTTTTATTTACTCATTACAATATCTTAGAATGGAGCTACCACCATTATCTTTACAAGTTTATATTTGTTTCTATTCTATTCTAAAATCGCATCAACATTTGGACTTAAGATTTACCATTTTACCTGAATTATACATAAACTATATCTTACTAAAATAAAACTTTGAAATTCATAAATTAAATGATAAATTCATTTATTAAGAATGAATAAGAAAAAAATGAGACGTACTAAATCACGATAAAATTTCTTTTAAATTTAATAACAAAATCATAATACATTAGTGATTTAGATGTTGTCATAGTGCAAATTCAATTTTGTTTAAAATTTTTGTTCTCTTCTAAATAAACAATGTAATACTGGCATGAATACATTAATTCAGTGATCTTCGAGTCGAATAGAAATCCATTATTCTTCTTCACACAACCTTAAAATGGATCAAAAAACGAATCGAAGATCAATAATTTCAAAAACTTCCGTGCATTCTACAAAATTATCATTGATAAGTTTTGTTAACTGTATTATGACAAAATTAAAAATTATATATATATATTTTTAATCTTTCTTAAAAACAGATGAGTAATGAGGCANAGTTTTATCAACAACATTTGAACTAGTTCAAAGCATATAGACTTTTCAAAAGTTAACTAGTTACCTTATTGCAAATAACTTTTATAAAAACCTATTTACTGAAAGGAGCCTGCTAAGTTTTTTAAAATTCTCTTCTGGTAGATTTGTAGTCTTAAGAAGTTTGAGCAGAGGTATTTTCTGTTTTGCTTCTACATACCTTTGCAAACAAATCTTTTTGAAAATGAAATTATAAATAAAATCAAAATATTGAACATCATTATCCAATGAATATTTAAAGTAGATTTTAATATTAGGTGCCACAAAATTTATTTATAATTTTAATGACATTCAAAAAAGCAGTTGCAAATTTCACATTGATTTAAGTCTCAGAAATAAAAAAAAAAACCTTAATTTTGAAATTTGCTTAAAAAATCTTAATTCTTGAATACTGTTCAAGTTAGCATTGTAAAATGTATTGACTGCATTAAATATCATTCACAAAGATCAATCAACAGTGCAATATTGCATGTTATTGCATCTTTGAAAGGTATAAAAGGATAACCATTTGAACATGCTATTAGCTTTTGTCAGATTAATAGCAATGGTAGAAAGTAGAAAGAACTAATATCATAAAAGAACTTGGCCTTTGCTTCATATAGCATACTAGATAGCATTTCTTGACTACACTAATAAATCAGTGTATTGTTTGCTTTCTAAAGTCTTTGCAAAAGTTTATCATCAATAAAATAGAAAAAATATTTACTATAATTGAAGATAGTATTGAAATTACAGAAGCATATTATTTAAACCTTATAACATGTACAGCACTTAAACAATAAAAAGTAATATATAAATGTCAAAATCTATTAATATTTCATTGGACTGTATTTTGCCTTAACACAGCAATAAACAAAGTTCTTTGATGTAATGTTTGCTAGTGTAAGTTGTCTTTTTAATCTGAAATTATTTCTTTGAGACAATGAAATAATAGCTGATCCTAATTGAAATAACAGCTTCCTTACAGTTACAGAATTTACTTTTGTATCAGTAAGCTCTTCCTATTCATTTGGATAAACTATGGGCAAAATATATTATTTAAAGATTTAAGTTTAAGAAACTAGTTATACAACTCATGTAAACTTTTATCATCTCAGAAAGAAGCTATTTTAGAACAGAAAAAAGAAGTTATGTATTTAACTTAATAATATTCTTCATTTTGTTAATTATTCCATGATAATATACTGCATTTTTAATTACTTCCATTTAGTTTGAATTATTTTGCTATTTTATAGTAAATATGGCTCTTATGATAAAATGACTACTATTATTAATTAATTACAACAGAAGTCTTTAATTTAATATAGTTTGCTTTATTTATTTGCAACAACAAATTTTTATAATTAAATTTATAAATATTAAAACAGTATATAAGTTCAAAATATCTGAAGTTCATACTGTAAATCTTCATTAATTTGAATTTTAAGGAATGAAATAATTGAGACTGAGTTATCAGAGATTTACCTATTTCTGTACAAAATGCAAATGCCACATAATTGATATAATTTATTAAGGAAATGAAATATGACTACACATACAGAATGCTATTTTGGTTAATTAATAATAATAATATAAATAAACTGCAGGTAAACAGCACATGTCAAGTGAGAACCTCACAGGTTGCCAGATAGGTTTTATAAAAAGTAAAGCAGAATTCCTTAAAATTTAGCCTAAATTATTTTTGAAGTGGATCAAAAATAGTGGCCTACAGCCTACAAATATCTTGATCTACTACTTGAAGCCCAATCTTGCAATCTTGAAAGCCAGCTATATTTTATTAGATAAGAGAAAACACGGGTAATCCATATATATTGTGACACACAAAAATGTGTTCTTGTAAAAGCAGAGCCATATTTACCAGATTAGAGTTGTTCTTGGTCTATTGTTCTCTTACAGTTTGGTGGCACTTTTATCTAAATAAACAAGTTAACATACTCTTATCACAGTTCAGGCAGAATTTTCACTTTGAATTTCAAAGTAGCTCTATTTCAAACTAACTGAATTCCTTAACATTGTGAATCTCTATATTGCCTGCTAGGACAAAAGTACAGTACAGTTATGAACTAATGTGATTTCAAACTATCTGAGTTTGAATTAACAAGGATTTCCTGTAATAGGCATTTTATATTCTCTGAACAAAATTAAATTTGATTCTGTAGTAATTTTCAAGAATTTAAGTTGATAAAAAGTTCTATAAATAATTTAAATAACTCAATTTTAACCTTTAGAGTTTAGTTTATTTATTTTGTTCTACTCATGTGTACTGTATGTGTACAAATTTGTGTTTAATATAACTACTATAATAATGTTCAGGCATCCATTTGAAAACAATCATTTGTATTTGAAAAAACATTTGCTTGAAAATTATGACGACAAAATTCTTAAAAATTTAGTACACATTTTTTAATTATTTGAAACTATAACCTACAGACAAAAACATCTAAAGCAATTAGTATGTTAACACCTAATTTTCCATTAAATCAAAAATAATAATAATTACACCGTTCCGTTATTCTAAATCTTATGTTTTTATTTGTAATGTCATCTTACCCGTATGAGTTCTTCTGTGTCTTTGCAACTCATCTGACCGAGTGAAGCGTTTTCCACAGAAAAGCCAATTGCATACAAAAGGACGTTCTCCAGTGTGCCATCTTAAGTGGGCCCGCAAATGAGAAGTTTTACCATAAACCTTATTACAGCCAGGCATATGGCAGATATGTTGTTTTTTCTTGGTTTCTAAGGAAGAGCTCCTATAATAATAAATTTTAACAGTTACATTTTAACATTCCAGAACAGGTTAAATGTATGAAAAAAAAATTTTATTCGTATGCACCAGCTTTAATTTTAACAGAAATCAAAACTTAATTTGAAGACACAGTCTGTCCAAAACTGGGAACCACCATTTATTTACTTCTAGCATTCCAGAATACAAACATTTGATGACCTGACCTTCCTTTTTAAGCTGCTTGGCAGTCAAATTTAAAACATCCTTTAAAAAACACAGACTTCCTTTACCAGTGCATTTTCTTCAGTAGATATAAAGCTCAATTATCCCCGAGTGGTAAAAATGGAAAAGAAAATGAAGATGTCTGGAAGAGATCTGCCAGTTCCAATTTAAAATTTGTAATTTTAATTGGATATTTTTCTGTTTTTTTAAATTTGACGACCAATCAGCCTAAAAAGGAAGGTCAGGTCATCAATTGTTTGTATTCTGGAACACTAGAAGTAAATAAATAGTGGTTCCCAGTTTTGGACAGACTGTCTTCAAATTAATTTTCATAAAATTGCCATCCGAGAAAATTCTACAAGAAATCAAAACTATAATTAGATTAATACCAGAAAATAGAATGAATTGTTATCCATATAATTTTTAACAGGACTAAATAGCCACACAAGCAAATTTGGACCCTGATGTCTGCCATTTACAGAATAGAATACCGTGGAAAAAAATAGATCAAGGAATGGCTGAGAGAATCATCAAGCCATGCTTTTCAAAGTATTTGAGTCAGGTGGTGATAGTTATCAAAAAAAAAAAAATGATAGCCCAAAAGTGTGTTTAGAATACAGAAACAAAACAACCAATATCCTCTCCTTCTGATCAAAGATATCTTGAATAGACTCTAGAGTGCTCTCATATTTAGCACTACTGATCTGAGAAATAATTTCTCTTATTTAAGTGTTTAAAAGGAAAACAAACATTACACTTCAATCATCACACATCAACTGCTTTAAGTGCCCTTTCAGATTGTCTAAGTCTCCTTCAGTGCTTCAGCAATACATAAATGGAGTTTTAGAAAACTTTATAATACAAGGTACCAGCTGTTGTTGCAGCTTTAAATAAATTCCAAACATATATTCTAGTGATGCATTTCAAGATTGACAGACTAATGCCTACAAGATGGTGATGAATAAACATATTTGTACTGTACAAGAATAGCAAAATGAGTACTCTTTCTCCAAGATTTTGATATCAAACATCATTCAGATACAAAAATGTCATATTGAGCCATTGATCTATAATAGTTATCATTCAAGACAATATTCTGAGTACAAATGCACAGCATCAAGATGATGAAATACGAAAATTAGGAAGATCTTGCAAAATTAAGCCTATGATGACTGTTTTCAAGGTGATATTGTATAAAAGTTTAAGGATGTGATCAATCTTCTTTTCATCCCAGAGAAATGCAAAGAGAAACTATTCAGAAAACTCATGAAAAGGGGCATTATAGTAGTAAGCAAACTTTATAAATCCTCAATAGCAACTTTTATATTCCAATGATGAAGTAAAAAGTTGATTGTACAGTACAGCTAACTGTTGTGACCTGCATATTGGTAAATCCTAAGTATAGAAAGCATGAAGAAACACTAAACCTCCTTAGTGAAAAAAAAACACCACTTCTCACCTATCACATTGATCACTTGGACCACTAAAAAGCAGTAACAAGAATTAAAAATATATTTTGGCTGTAATAAATATTTTGATGAAATGTGTATAGTTATATCTGACTAAGTCAACATCAGGTGGTGAAGTGATACTGAAATTTGAGGTTCAGAAATTTGTTTTCATAAATCCCTGATGGATAAGGGACCTCTTTCACCTATGAGTACAGAGGAACCTGGTTAATTAAAAAAGTGTAGTGGTCAAAACAATTGCATCTTCAAGTCATCTGAGTACTTCTTCCCAAAAGAGGTTGTGAACTCCTGCTGTCATCATCATTCAGCAGAATTCAGTGTTCAGTGTGTAAATACAGTTAATAGTTAGGTGAGCATGTTTCTTTTTGTATACCTTGTATCAAAAGTGCCTCAGATTCTTCAGCACTTTTGATTTTATCATTGTTTTTTTAGCTATGTTCATAGTGTCAAGAAAGACATTCCAAAGTGGCTATCTCTCCTCTGATTTTATAATCTCTTCTCTATTTCCCAAATTGTTTCAGTTTTGTTTAAAACAGCCAATTAACCAGCTTTGGTTGGCAAACATTTGTCCTCACATAACATATCTGCTACTTCTGTGCTGGGCACCTCCCCAAGTCAACTGATGCATCCGTCATTGGTCAGTTGAGATAAAATTACACTTGAAATGTCATTTCATCTCTCAGTGTGTATTATACATGTGCACATACTAATAAATACATAAATAAATTATAGACGAAATTTTCAGTTCAAGTTAAAGTTTGAATTGGCAAAATTTCATATTAACAGAGTCAAATTAACATGTAAATCCCTGTATTACAGTAATGAAAAAAATATGCATTTGAGTAAAAGTGAATTCAAATTAAGCAGTTTCCACTGTATTGTATTTCAGAAAATATTCAATTACCAATACGCTATACAATTACCACTGGATTACCCTGACCCAATGGTCAATCAAACATCTCAATGATATCAAAATTTCTCTTCTGACAAAGATGTCATTAAAGGAGCTGTCCAAATGGTTCAAATATGTCAGTATCAAGCAAAAAATGATCATTTCAACTTTCCAAGAGTATTGGTATCAAACTCTTCAAACTTCTGTTCTTAACTAAAAATGCTCAGAGTTCTGACAAGACAAAAGGAACTCCTGGAACAAGAAATCCAAGATCTAAGAACCCAGCTTGGACCAGTATTTAAACTGAAACCTAAACTTTTAGGACTAATGAATGACCAAAGTAAAGCCAAACAACACAAAACAAGTGATCTCCACATCAAGACAAACTTATGAAGACCAATATTTGTGTTGAATATATAAAACAGCGGCTTGATGCTTAAATTCTTGAACTTTAAAGTTTGTCATATACAGACATGACACAGAGGATGGCTAAGCTGTGGGATCAAACATTTCCAGCATTTTTTGAAAAGAAATAAACAATTTGTCACTATAGTGGTTTTTCCATTTTAAGGAGATTTACATTCAGTGCGAATAATGGTTAAGAAAAAAACAGGAAGACAAGAGAAATTTAAATTAATAATGTAATAATATATATAGAAGTTTACATTGCTAATAGTAATCTTAATACGAATAAAACACACCATTAATAAACCAGCAAATAAATATTAGTAAAATAAAAACATTTGACTGTGTTTTAACATTCTTCCTCAGTTAACATAAAAAAGAACACCAAAATAGAATGTAAATATGAAAATATAAACAACAGAAAACAGTTGTGGTCAATAAAATAAACATAAATAATATAAATTAAGCTGAAAATGCAACTTAATAAAATAAAACTAAAATAAAATGTCTCTTAATAACATTAATTTTCCTAAAAGGACTAATATTTATTTGCTGGATTATTAATTAAAAGTGTGTTTTATTCAAGTTTAGTTATCCAGTACATATATTATATATAAGTAATCTTAATTCCATAAATTTAAAAATAAATTTGTTATAACTAATTCTGAAATTAATTTTTACAAATAATAAACATCTTAAAGTCCGATGAATATACAGTAGAGCGTCGTTTATCCGAATCAATTGGGGACTGGGGTGGTTCGGATAACTTATTTTTCGGATAACGAATCATGTATGAAAAAATATATTAATTTATCCCATGTTGAAATTTCTCTCCGTTGCATGTCGCTTTGCGTTGAATTTTCGTCGATGTTAAGCCTAACAAAGACTATTGTATCGTTAAAAATTATTTTTTTATTTTGTACAAACAAAATAAATATATTGAAAAATATAAAAACAATAAAAAATTATACTTCAGATGTTAATTTAGTATCAAAAACGTAAAATATTTGAGTAGCCCGAGAAATAGCCGAAGATTGCAGCGCCACAGCACTAGCGAAAATTTAAATTTGCTGACTGGAATACTTTCGGATAACGGACGTTTCGGATAACCAGCTTTCGGATAAACGACGCTCTACTGTATAATGAAATAACCAATGATCACCTGAAAGATCAGGCTAGAATTTGGCTAATTAAATCATTAATATAAAGTAATTTGTCACTAGAGCTAATTTTTGCAAACAGTGTACAGTGGTACATCAGGATACGAAATTAATCCGTTCTGAAACTGAGATCGTATCATGAAAATGTCGTAAGGTGAATCATTTTTCCTCATATGATTACATGTAAAACCAAATAATTCGTTCCAACACGAAAAACACTCTCAAATTAAGGCTAAGTAGTACATTAAAAAAAAAATAACTATACTAAGGAAAACAGTAAAAAATGCATTTTGTAGTTGTAAATGTATAAATAACCATAACAGAATAATAACTGACTAAAAAAATGTAGTTTTATTTGCACTTTACCTTTGAGGATAGACGACAGTGGAGGTGTAAATTGGTGGCGGAGGAGAGGGAGAATGGAAATGATACTAAAACTTAACTTACATAAGATAATGTAACAATAACTTAAAAATAACTTAGAAACGATAAAAAAATTAGTGTTTTTTTGTTTTTTTTTTAATTTTTATTCACTGCTTTTTGCTTTCTTTCTTTCACTTCCACCAGTACTTTCACTGGATAGAGGTTGCTAGGTAAAATATCTCTCCGAAGAGGTTTGGCTTTGCCTACTTTTTAAAATGTTTCTAAAATGACTTAGGCAAATGTCATTACTTTGAGCAGCAATACGGCCAGTGTGAACCTTTTCAGGATGTTTCTTTTCAATAAAATCAGTCACTTTCTGATAATACTCAAGATTTCCTTTATCAAGTGAGATCTTTCCACAACAAAGCAAACACGCGGACTGAGACCAATGAACAGAAGTGAATAAAAAATGGCACTGTGAACTAATGTAACCTCATATGGTGAGTTTTGTTAGTATCATGGAGCAAAAATATGTTCGAATTTCATGTCATATCCTGAAAATTTCGTATGCTGGGGCATTCATATCCTGAGGTACCACTGTATTACATTAAATTTCCAACTTTAGCATTTGGTAAAAATTTCCATACTTCAAATGCATAGAAGATAAATTTTCTGTTTCAAAAATACATTGATTATAATAATTCTACATAAATATATCATTTTGAATAATTAAAATGTGATAAAAGATGTTGCTTTTCATTTACCTGCTTTCCCCATCTCTACAGTTAGGACAAGTACAAGCAACCCTTCTCAACCTTCGACCACTGCTTCCTACTTCTGTAGTAGAAGAAGCTGAATCTGTAGTGGTGGCAGTTGAAGAAGTGGATGGCTGATTTTGGGAAGTAACTGGCTGTGGAGTAGTGACTGCTGCTGCTGTAGCAACCACTTGCCATTTTGTGAGATCATTAGGATCAGGCTGTATCTGTTGAGCTGAAAAATTTTTTATCATTCAATCATTTTTGAATAGTAGTAAAAATCTTACAATGATAATTATTACAATTAATTCTCTCATTTTAGTTAATTTTGGTAATTAAAGAAATTTATTACCGGTAGTTTACAATATTTATATAATAGTTCAAAATTTAACCAAAACTACAACATTCCATTTCAATAATTCAAAATATTATTAACATTATGTTATCAATAAATAATAAATGTTAATACATTACATGCTTATCATAAATATAAAGTGAAATTTAAGGTAGTAAATTATAGAGAAATCACAAATAATTAACAATTCAATAAATTCAAAACTATAAAATATAATACAATTGAACCTGTTTATCTCAAAATTTAATGTAAATTCATTCTAAATTCAATATATTTTTCAATGTTTATTTTGAATAATTTTCTTCCAAAACCTCTCTATCTTGAATTATGGACTGAAGTGTCAATGACAAATTCAAAGCTCGGTGACTACATTTTGATAGCAAAAATTGTAGTTAAGAAACATCTCTCACAATACAGTAGATAGGTGCAATTAAAACTGCTTTTCTCTGATTGCTATGAGTTTGACTTGAGCCTTATTGGTTATTATTCAAGGTGACATGTTATAATGGATTTTAACAAACTTTCCTTGACCAACAGTTTTTTTTTTTACATAAGTTTGTGATTGCAACATTAATAAAAGCAAATGGCTGGTGTGAAAAGAAAATTAAATGAATAAAAATCAACACCTTTAAACATCCAGCAAATCGTTTTTTAATATTTAAAAACGCTTTCGAACGCTTTAAGCGATCATCATTAGTTAACATTTGTGAATCGAACGAAGAAATTCGAAAATTACTTTTTCGAAGATCTTTTGAAGGAGGTTAATATCAGGGTGATTGCTTTATCTTACTCCTTAGAGAATAGGCTGAAACGCAAGTATATTAAGAAGCTAAAATGGCTATTCAAGCGCCAGAATATTAAACCGAGAATAAGAAAAACGATGTTTTTAACCGCTTGGGACAACATTTCTCCCCCTCAATGCTTGTTGAATGCTTTGGAGTACGGTCCTTGCTTTGCTCCTACACCGATAGTACGCCCGNTGCAGATGAAACACCTTTTTTTCTAATATTTATCCAACAGAACAGCAATAGTCAAGGAACAAGAGTGCAGAGGTAGGAAACAGAGTAAAGTATGTGTGACTGTAATCTTAGCAGTTAATCAAAGTAAAATTGCTTCCTATAATGCACAAAGCAAACCAGAAAGCTTTGATGGCAAGTAAAATCCTCAGTGATTGGTTGAAAGGAATCGATAAATCTATGGGTGTAAAAAAAATTTTTTCTTTTCATCAATAACTGCAATGCTCATTCCAACCTTCCTTAGGAAGGTTGGAATGAGCATTGCAGTTATTGATTCCGAAAAACTTAGTTTGTAGGAAACTGCAAGAATGAGACTGCCATATGGATGACCAGGACCAATCGGTTTTTTAGCAAATTGTTCGTGTAAAAATAAATCTGGGGTTCAACAAAGAAAGGACCAGTTTATGAGTTAGTTGACCAAGTCTCAATGAAAGCAGCTAAATCACGATTTTGCAAAGAATATATACACTCTTAATCATTCACTTCATTCCTTGACAATTCAAAGACAATATTCTCATTACTGAAGTTTTATCCCTCTCTTTAGCAATTGTTTCAATTAATCCTTTTGGCTAGATTTATCTAAAAAAGTATTAATCTTCTGTAGTTCATTTGTTTCTAAATTAAAAGTGAATTTCTCATTGTTGATCGTCAAGCAATCAGCTTTCAGAAATGCTTTTTTATTCACAGATTTAGCTTCCACAAAAAAAAGGCAACAATTTTCTACACCTAAGTCTTGATCTATACAACAAATCATCAAAAACTCTGATGCTTGAGTAGGATGGCAACACCTGAATTTTCTTAAAATTTTTAAAAATAAATCTTTTGTCAGCTTGAGAATATAGTTCAAACAATACAAGCCAAGTTCCCAATATCCAATATTCAATAACTGTTAGTAAAAGGAATAGACTAGAGTTCTGTGTTTTAAACAACTCAATAAAGCTATTAGCATTATTAACTAATTCTTCATTATTACTTCAAACTGAAAATGATAAGATTATTTTTCTCGAATCATTGTATACATAGTCTATATAATACTTCTGAAGAGAAAAATTATCCATACATACAGTTCTAAAAGTCAAAAGTTTGTAACTTCTTCCATGCAAGTTAGATATTCATCATACACCTTACGTAAATTAGAAAATCAGTCAAATTTTGATGACAATTCTTTCAGTTTCAATAGAATAGTATCAAAACATTCCTCAAAAAAAACACAATCTTCTGAGGTATTTGAGATGAAATATCCTGCAATGCAAAATAATCATCCAATCGAGATAATTTCAATGTTCATTCACTTGGAAATCGACAATGTTTACCAGCCGAAATTTAAGCTTTATTATGGGGAAAAGGTGGTGTATGAGACATTGGACCTGGATTAAGTTCAACTCCTCCAATAGTAAGTAAAAAGAACAAAATTTAAAAAGAAACTATTATGGCAGAAAAAGATATCCTCAATAAAATCAATTAATGGCAAACAGTTGAATTGTAAATCATAACAGCCAGCACTGTCAAAAGCGCCCTCCATCTTTCAAAATAATAAACAGTCATCATATTTGATTACGTCACTGGACAGAATGCACTGTTGCATCTTCTGACTACCTGCAGAGGCTACACAACAGTTGTCCATTTCACATGGATACCTTTAGAATGCACCTTAAAAATGAACAATACCTCTATCTCAGTGCCTTATTCCTAGAATTTTTTGCTTTCACCAAGGTCCATAAGCCTGGATACCAACTCTGTTCTGACATGAACAAGTCAGCATCTCCAACAATACTAATAGAAAAAATCCTTAAATCAGTACATCACAAATAATTTACATGACTATCACTGGGACATTTCTACACAACTCTTGAATCATCTATGCAACCTTAAGTTTGGAGACTACACATATATCACAGCATGTGATTCTGAATTGATCTTTCTGTCAATCAAAATAGAACCATGCTTCTGTGCACTTTGTAACTTTCTTCACAATCACATAGGCAATGAAGACAACTTTCATGCAGATATTAGAGTTGGTCAACTTAACTTGCCACACCTCCTCCTTTCAATTTGAGTAGGTAGCTTACTTGCAGAAGAGTGCCTATGGGAAGCCTCCTTTCAGGCAAAGTATGCCTGAAAGGGAACTTCCAATAGACATCTGACAACTGGAAAATCAGGTTCTTCAATCCTTCGGACATGATATTGCCCTATATTCTGGATATATTGACAAATCTACTAATAATTTAGTGTTCAAAGACAATATTCTCATTACTGAAGTTTTATCCCTCTCTTTAGCAATTGTTCCAATTAATCCTTTTGGCTAGATTTGTCTAAAAAAGTATTAATCTTCTGTAGTTCATTTGTTTCTAAATTAAAAGTGAATTTCTCATTGTTGATCGTCAAGCAATCAGCTTTCAGAAATGCTTTTTTATTCACAGATTTAGCTTCCACAAAAAAAAGGCAACAATTTTCTACACCTAAGTCTTGATCTATACAACAAATCATCAAAAACTCTGATGCTTGAGTAGGATGGCAACACCTGAATTTTCTTAAAATTTTTAAAAATAAATCTTTTGTCAGCTTGAGAATATAGTTCAAACAATACAAGCCAAGTTCCCAATATCCAATATTCAATAACTGTTAGTAAAAGGAATAGACTAGAGTTCTGTGTTTTAAACAACTCAATAAAGCTATTAGCATTATTAACTAATTCTTCATTATTACTTCAAACTGAAAATGATAAGATTATTTTTCTCGAATCATTGTATACATAGTCTATATAATACTTCTGAAGAGAAAAATTATCCATACATACAGTTCTAAAAGTCAAAAGTTTGTAACTTCTTCCATGCAAGTTAGATATTCATCATACACCTTACGTAAATTAGAAAATCAGTCAAATTTTGATGACAATTCTTTCAGTTTCAATAGAATAGTATCAAAACATTCCTCAAAAAAAACACAATCTTCTGAGGTATTTGAGATGAAATATCCTGCAATGCAAAATAATCATCCAATCGAGATAATTTCAATGTTCATTCACTTGGAAATCGACAATGTTTACCAGCCGAAATTTAAGCTTTATTATGGGGAAAAGGTGGTGTATGAGACATTGGACCTGGATTAAGTTCAACTCCTCCAATAGTAAGTAAAAAGAACAAAATTTAAAAAGAAACTATTATGGCAGAAAAAGATATCCTCAATAAAATCAATTAATGGCAAACAGTTGAATTGTAAATCATAACAGCCAGCACTGTCAAAAGCGCCCTCCATCTTTCAAAATAATAAACAGTCATCATATTTGATTACGTCACTGGACAGAATGCACTGTTGCATCTTCTGACTACCTGCAGAGGCTACACAACAGTTGTCCATTTCACATGGATACCTTTAGAATGCACCTTAAAAATGAACAATACCTCTATCTCAGTGCCTTATTCCTAGAATTTTTTGCTTTCACCAAGGTCCATAAGCCTGGATACCAACTCTGTTCTGACATGAACAAGTCAGCATCTCCAACAATACTAATAGAAAAAATCCTTAAATCAGTACATCACAAATAATTTACATGACTATCACTGGGACATTTCTACACAACTCTTGAATCATCTATGCAACCTTAAGTTTGGAGACTACACATATATCACAGCATGTGATTCTGAATTGATCTTTCTGTCAATCAAAATAGAACCATGCTTCTGTGCACTTTGTAACTTTCTTCACAATCACATAGGCAATGAAGACAACTTTCATGCAGATATTAGAGTTGGTCAACTTAACTTGCCACACCTCCTCCTTTCAATTTGAGTAGGTAGCTTACTTGCAGAAGAGTGCCTATGGGAAGCCTCCTTTCAGGCAAAGTATGCCTGAAAGGGAACTTCCAATAGACATCTGACAACTGGAAAATCAGGTTCTTCAATCCTTCGGACATGATATTGCCCTATATTCTGGATATATTGACAAATCTACTAATAATTTAGTGTTCAAAGACAATATTCTCATTACTGAAGTTTTATCCCTCTCTTTAGCAATTGTTCCAATTAATCCTTTTGGCTAGATTTGTCTAAAAAAGTATTAATCTTCTGTAGTTCATTTGTTTCTAAATTAAAAGTGAATTTCTCATTGTTGATCGTCAAGCAATCAGCTTTCAGAAATGCTTTTTTATTCACAGATTTAGCTTCCACAAAAAAAAGGCAACAATTTTCTACACCTAAGTCTTGATCTATACAACAAATCATCAAAAACTCTGATGCTTGAGTAGGATGGCAACACCTGAATTTTCTTAAAATTTTTAAAAATAAATCTTTTGTCAGCTTGAGAATATAGTTCAAACAATACAAGCCAAGTTCCCAATATCCAATATTCAATAACTGTTAGTAAAAGGAATAGACTAGAGTTCTGTGTTTTAAACAACTCAATAAAGCTATTAGCATTATTAACTAATTCTTCATTATTACTTCAAACTGAAAATGATAAGATTATTTTTCTCGAATCATTGTATACATAGTCTATATAATACTTCTGAAGAGAAAAATTATCCATACATACAGTTCTAAAAGTCAAAAGTTTGTAACTTCTTCCATGCAAGTTAGATATTCATCATACACCTTACGTAAATTAGAAAATCAGTCAAATTTTGATGACAATTCTTTCAGTTTCAATAGAATAGTATCAAAACATTCCTCAAAAAAAACACAATCTTCTGAGGTATTTGAGATGAAATATCCTGCAATGCAAAATAATCATCCAATCGAGATAATTTCAATGTTCATTCACTTGGAAATCGACAATGTTTACCAGCCGAAATTTAAGCTTTATTATGGGGAAAAGGTGGTGTATGAGACATTGGACCTGGATTAAGTTCAACTCCTCCAATAGTAAGTAAAAAGAACAAAATTTAAAAAGAAACTATTATGGCAGAAAAAGATATCCTCAATAAAATCAATTAATGGCAAACAGTTGAATTGTAAATCATAACAGCCAGCACTGTCAAAAGCGCCCTCCATCTTTCAAAATAATAAACAGTCATCATATTTGATTACGTCACTGGACAGAATGCACTGTTGCATCTTCTGACTACCTGCAGAGGCTACACAACAGTTGTCCATTTCACATGGATACCTTTAGAATGCACCTTAAAAATGAACAATACCTCTATCTCAGTGCCTTATTCCTAGAATTTTTTGCTTTCACCAAGGTCCATAAGCCTGGATACCAACTCTGTTCTGACATGAACAAGTCAGCATCTCCAACAATACTAATAGAAAAAATCCTTAAATCAGTACATCACAAATAATTTACATGACTATCACTGGGACATTTCTACACAACTCTTGAATCATCTATGCAACCTTAAGTTTGGAGACTACACATATATCACAGCATGTGATTCTGAATTGATCTTTCTGTCAATCAAAATAGAACCATGCTTCTGTGCACTTTGTAACTTTCTTCACAATCACATAGGCAATGAAGACAACTTTCATGCAGATATTAGAGTTGGTCAACTTAACTTGCCACACCTCCTCCTTTCAATTTGAGTAGGTAGCTTACTTGCAGAAGAGTGCCTATGGGAAGCCTCCTTTCAGGCAAAGTATGCCTGAAAGGGAACTTCCAATAGACATCTGACAACTGGAAAATCAGGTTCTTCAATCCTTCGGACATGATATTGCCCTATATTCTGGATATATTGACAAATCTACTAATAATTTAGTGTTCAAAGACAATATTCTCATTACTGAAGTTTTATCCCTCTCTTTAGCAATTGTTCCAATTAATCCTTTTGGCTAGATTTGTCTAAAAAAGTATTAATCTTCTGTAGTTCATTTGTTTCTAAATTAAAAGTGAATTTCTCATTGTTGATCGTCAAGCAATCAGCTTTCAGAAATGCTTTTTTATTCACAGATTTAGCTTCCACAAAAAAAAGGCAACAATTTTCTACACCTAAGTCTTGATCTATACAACAAATCATCAAAAACTCTGATGCTTGAGTAGGATGGCAACACCTGAATTTTCTTAAAATTTTTAAAAATAAATCTTTTGTCAGCTTGAGAATATAGTTCAAACAATACAAGCCAAGTTCCCAATATCCAATATTCAATAACTGTTAGTAAAAGGAATAGACTAGAGTTCTGTGTTTTAAACAACTCAATAAAGCTATTAGCATTATTAACTAATTCTTCATTATTACTTCAAACTGAAAATGATAAGATTATTTTTCTCGAATCATTGTATACATAGTCTATATAATACTTCTGAAGAGAAAAATTATCCATACATACAGTTCTAAAAGTCAAAAGTTTGTAACTTCTTCCATGCAAGTTAGATATTCATCATACACCTTACGTAAATTAGAAAATCAGTCAAATTTTGATGACAATTCTTTCAGTTTCAATAGAATAGTATCAAAACATTCCTCAAAAAAAACACAATCTTCTGAGGTATTTGAGATGAAATATCCTGCAATGCAAAATAATCATCCAATCGAGATAATTTCAATGTTCATTCACTTGGAAATCGACAATGTTTACCAGCCGAAATTTAAGCTTTATTATGGGGAAAAGGTGGTGTATGAGACATTGGACCTGGATTAAGTTCAACTCCTCCAATAGTAAGTAAAAAGAACAAAATTTAAAAAGAAACTATTATGGCAGAAAANCTATGAGTTTGACTTGAGCCTTATTGGTTATTATTCAAGGTGACATGTTATAATGGATTTTAACAAACTTTCCTTGACCAACAGTTTTTTTTTTTTTTTTTACATAAGTTTGTGATTGCAACATTAATAAAAGCAAATGGCTGGTGTGAAAAGAAAATTAAATGTCCTTTCAATTAAAGAAAAAATGAAAATCTTAAAATTTTTTAATCAAAATCCTCAGATTAGAAAGAATGAAGTTACAACCCATGATATTCCATCGAGTATTCTTTCAATGATAATAAAGAACAGAGAGTTTCAGTAGAGAAACTTTGAAAACAATAACAAGAAAGTGCAAAAAAATAAAAAATGATCTTTTCCAGAAATAAACAAATGTTTAAGAAAATGGTTTGTGTAATGTTGTGACCAAGGGTGATAATGTGAGTTAAAATGTTACAAAGAAACTCTGAGGATTTTGTCAGAAGACTTGGCCATAGTGAATTTAAAGCCAGGCAAGGTGTGGCTTGAGAGCTTTAAAAGTAGGCACATCATTGTCTTCAAGAAACTGTCAAATGTGCATCTGTGCCTCAAAGTTTTTGCAAAAGGAATGGATCAAATATCTCTCCTCTCTTGTTCAAGACTACAAGCCAGTGCACATCTTCAATGCAGATGAAACACCGTTTTTTCTAATATTTATCCAACAGAACAGCAATAGTCAAGGAACAAGAGTGCAGAGGTAGGAAACAGAGTAAAGTATGTGTGACTGTAATCTTAGCAGTTAATCAAAGTAAAATTGCTTCCTATAATGCACAAAGCAAACCAGAAAGCTTTGATGGCAAGTAAAATCCTCAGTGATTGGTTGAAAGGAATCGATAAATCTATGGGTGTAAAAAAAATTTTTTCTTTTCATCAATAACTGCAATGCTCATTCCAACCTTCCTTAGGAAGGTTGGAATGAGCATTGCAGTTATTGATTCCGAAAAACTTAGTTTGTAGGAAACTGCAAGAATGAGACTGCCATATGGATGACCAGGACCAATCGGTTTTTTAGCAAATTGTTCGTGTAAAAATAAATCTGGGGTTCAACAAAGAAAGGACCAGTTTATGAGTTAGTTGACCAAGTCTCAATGAAAGCAGCTAAATCACGATTTTGCAAAGAATATATACACTCTTAATCATTCACTTCATTCCTTGACAATTCAAAGACAATATTCTCATTACTGAAGTTTTATCCCTCTCTTTAGCAATTGTTTCAATTAATCCTTTTGGCTAGATTTATCTAAAAAAGTATTAATCTTCTGTAGTTCATTTGTTTCTAAATTAAAAGTGAATTTCTCATTGTTGATCGTCAAGCAATCAGCTTTCAGAAATGCTTTTTTATTCACAGATTTAGCTTCCACAAAAAAAAGGCAACAATTTTCTACACCTAAGTCTTGATCTATACAACAAATCATCAAAAACTCTGATGCTTGAGTAGGATGGCAACACCTGAATTTTCTTAAAATTTTTAAAAATAAATCTTTTGTCAGCTTGAGAATATAGTTCAAACAATACAAGCCAAGTTCCCAATATCCAATATTCAATAACTGTTAGTAAAAGGAATAGACTAGAGTTCTGTGTTTTAAACAACTCAATAAAGCTATTAGCATTATTAACTAATTCTTCATTATTACTTCAAACTGAAAATGATAAGATTATTTTTCTCGAATCATTGTATACATAGTCTATATAATACTTCTGAAGAGAAAAATTATCCATACATACAGTTCTAAAAGTCAAAAGTTTGTAACTTCTTCCATGCAAGTTAGATATTCATCATACACCTTACGTAAATTAGAAAATCAGTCAAATTTTGATGACAATTCTTTCAGTTTCAATAGAATAGTATCAAAACATTCCTCAAAAAAAACACAATCTTCTGAGGTATTTGAGATGAAATATCCTGCAATGCAAAATAATCATCCAATCGAGATAATTTCAATGTTCATTCCCTTGGAAATCGACAATGTTTACCAGCCGAAATTTAAGCTTTATTATGGGGAAAAGGTGGTGTATGAGACATTGGACCTGGATTAAGTTCAACTCCTCCAATAGTAAGTAAAAAGAACAAAATTTAAAAAGAAACTATTATGGCAGAAAAAGATATCCTCAATAAAATCAATTAATGGCAAACAGTTGAATTGTAAATCATAACAGTAAATCGTAAAAAACACACCAACAGCCAGCACTGTCAAAAGCGCCCTCCATCTTTCAAAATAATAAACAGTCATCATATTTGATTACGTCACTGGACAGAATGCACTGTTGCATCTTCTGACTACCTGCAGAGGCTACACAACAGTTGTCCATTTCACATGGATACCTTTAGAATGCACCTTAAAAATGAACAATACCTCTATCTCAGTGCCTTATTCCTAGAATTTTTTGCTTTCACCAAGGTCCATAAGCCTGGATACCAACTCTGTTCTGACATGAACAAGTCAGCATCTCCAACAATACTAATAGAAAAAATCCTTAAATCAGTACATCACAAATAATTTACATGACTATCACTGGGACATTTCTACACAACTCTTGAATCATCTATGCAACCTTAAGTTTGGAGACTACACATATATCACAGCATGTGATTCTGAATTGATCTTTCTGTCAATCAAAATAGAACCATGCTTCTGTGCACTTTGTAACTTTCTTCACAATCACATAGGCAATGAAGACAACTTTCATGCAGATATTAGAGTTGGTCAACTTAACTTGCCACACCTCCTCCTTTCAATTTGAGTAGGTAGCTTACTTGCAGAAGAGTGCCTATGGGAAGCCTCCTTTCAGGCAAAGTATGCCTGAAAGGGAACTTCCAATAGACATCTGACAACTGGAAAATCAGGTTCTTCAATCCTTCGGACATGATATTGCCCTATATTCTGGATATATTGACAAATCTACTAATAATTTAGTGTCATAAGCCAAACATCAATGCTTTTCTGAATTCTTTTAACAAAAATCCTTTTGGCCTCCACTTATGCCTGGAACAACAACATACCTATATTACTCATTTCCTTGATATCAAAATATGCATAAAGGATGGGCGTACTTACACTTCGGTGTACCACAAACCCCACTTACAATCCAATTTTTAACCCACTTCTTCATACAATCCCTTCCAATATACAGTAGCAATAGAGCTTTGGTAAAGAAGAATAAAAACACACTAAGTGCAGCATTAACACTGTTAACGTTGCATTCAGTGTTTTTATCTTCTTTCTAAGTGGTATTGATATGAGGTTCAAGCTCTCTTGTGTAAAAAAAACAATTCACACTATCTTCTGCTATCAATGAAAAAATGCTTGAACTGCAGTACATCACCCAGCTAGCTATCCAACATGGTTATCCACTTTGATTAATCAAAAGTTTAATAAACAAATATGTGATGCAAGACCTAAAAACTGGTAGATCACAAATTTAAGATTGTTCAGTATAACAAAATCCTGATGGCTATATACTGCAAAGTAGAGAGAGAAGGAAACAACCTTTCCTTCTCTCTTTCCTTGCTGTAGATGATGGTGTCCTCCTTCAGACTAGGGTCTGAAGGAGGACACCATCATCTACAGCAGTGGTTCTCAACCGGGGGTACATGTACCCCTAGGGATACGAGCGTAAATCGAAGGGGTACATCTAACTTTCATTATAAAATGGCGCATGTTAATGAATTTGCTGTAAATTATTAACACAAGAAATGACAAAAACTTGCTTTAAAATATCCCAGTATGAACACTGATTTCTCTTTTAACAGTCCAAACAATTTGTTTATCCACTTGATTTACCTGTCTATTTGTGCTGTTAGTGCCGAGTGAACCTGTAGTCTAGTAAAATTTCGATTTAACAAAAGCATTAATTTTAGAATAGATGAAATCACCGATGTCAGCGGATTGACAGTACTTTTAGTTTTTGTGAAATATCAGTACAATGATTTGCTTTGTGAAGATTTGTTAATGTGTGATGACCTAAAAAATACAATGCTACGGGTTTTGATATTTTCAATAAAATTGATGATTTCATTCGAAGTAATGAAATAGATTGGAAAAAGTGCATTGACATCTGCACTGATGGAGCTAAAGCTATGTAAGGTCCAATTTAAAAGGTCTAAAGAAAACTTTAACCATTTTAACAACATATTTGTGACAAAAACTAAAAAAAAAGAAACAGGCTTGACGCATCAGCAGACATTCGTTGTCAGTTAACAAAGTGAAAACCAAATTTGAAAAAAATTGCTGAAGATTTATCGCAACAAAAATCCCATTAAATTGTTAAAAATTATTGTAGAATAATTTAAATTTTGTTTATTGTTAATTATATTTATTTATTTTTAGGAAATGTAATTTATGCATGATTTCTATGATTTTATATAATATACTTATCAAATAACAATAAATAAATGTATGTACAGTGCCTGTTTAAATTGATTATTATTTACATAAAATAAGTAATCCACTTTTAATTATAGTTAGTTAGTGAGAGTTTTTTTTATGGCGCTCAGTTATAAGGGCTGTATACATCTAACGCAGTAATTATAAAATTTACATACAAAAATATAAGGGGTACTTGAGAAACAACTAATGGGCTAATGGGGTACATCAAC
>NW_019384480.1:127728-147477 GCF_000671375.1 Centruroides sculpturatus
ATGACTTCTATGATTTTATATAATATACTTATCAAATAACAATAAATAAATGTATGTACAGTGCCTGTTTAAATTGATTATTATTTACATAAAATAAGTAATCCACTTTTAATTATAGTTAGTTAATGAGAGTTTTTTTTATGGCGCTCAGTTATAAGGGCTGTATATATCTAACGCAGTAATTATAAAATTTACATACAAAAATATAAGGGGTACTTGAGAAACAACTAATTGGCTAATGGGGTACATCAACATAAAAGGTTGAGAACCACTGATCTACAGGTATACCTCGAGTTACGTTGTTCTCGATTATACGTCATTTGTCAAAAAAATATATGGAAAAATAAAAATCAAGTTTAAGTCATTTTATTCGACTTTATGTCTGTCCGCCACAAATACCGAAATTGTAATATCACTAGAAATGTGTTAAAAGCACATAAAATCATATTAAAATACATAAGAACCTCGATTATCCGGACTAATTGGGGATGAAGGTAGTCCGGATAAGGAAAAATCCGGATAATCGAAACAAATACTTTAATTTGTCTTTTAATGATAATATAACACGTTTTCTTTTCGATGACATATCCGTAATATTAAAACTAAATACTGTATTTAAATCGTGATCAAATTTTCAAAAAAGAAACATTCGTATTGCATTTGGACTACTACTGACCAACGCTAACAGACTACCTATTGTTTAAAAGGCCCTCTGGTGGCGCAAGAAGACGGATTTTATAAAATAAAATGCAGTTGATACTGCATTTTTATGAATAAAAATTTGACAAACAATTTATCATTTTATGACGAGTAAAATTTTTTCGTCGCGTTCGCGGCTTTTAAGTAATGCGTAAACCTTCGAGGCGCGAGGCCCTTCGAACCGCGAGGCATAGGCGGTGGCCCACGTCATCCATGCCTTACGCCGCCCTTGGTCATAGAAATGATATAATTTGAATATAAATTATTTATAAATACGTATGTCAAATTATATTTTTATTACTACGTAAAATATATTTAAGAGTTTACGACCACTGTGCTGGATGAGGCGTTGTTGAAACAAAAAAGTTATGCTTTCCATCACGTACATAAACTGTCGTAATTCGCCAATTGCAAATCAGCAAATTCGTAAAATTTTTGTTTATTTTGAACAATCCGGATAATCGAAAATCCGGATAATGGAGGTCCGGATAATGGAGGTTCTACTGTACATACATTTACAGTAAATGTTAATATAATCATCATAAATCGTAGAGAACAAAATATGAAAATATCTGTGACTCTGTGTTGTCATCTTATTTAGCAGTCTTTAAGAGCTCAATATTGGCATTTTCCACAATAGTTCCAATTTGGCGTCGTTGTCAGTGCCACTCGTTATTGGTAAATTTAACATAAATTAGTTTATTTTTTACTATCGTACTAATTTTAATAACTGTACAGTATTTGTTATTTAACCTTACAAAATCATCTTATTTTATAATGTCTTAGAGCAAACCACATTCTCAAATAAAGAGTCCGCGATGTACTGTAAACATTACCAAATTGTAAACATGTATATTTACAAGTATGTACGTACCATACATGTATTTGTAAATTTAGATTTCTTTTTTCCTGTACTATATCAAAAACTAAAATTTATTTGTTTGTAAGCTTAAAATAGATTCTTATTAACCATATATTATTAAAAATGCATTTATAAATAAAATACAGAACTGGGAATGGTATGTGTGGTTTAGCCTAGTGACAAGTAAATTCGACTTACGTCGTTTTTTGACTTGTCGCCTCTCCTGGAACCAATTACAGACGTAAGGCAAGGTATACCTGTATGTTATTCTTAGAAACTCCAAGGGCCCTCACAATCAGATGTACAGTACATGTCAACCCATTAAAGTTTGCAGCTTTGTGTCACAGGTAGATAGTATCTCTATGTTGTTCAGATGACTTTACATTATTTCTACCTGTAATCCCATTAGTTTGAAATGGATTGCTCCATTTTGCACATAAATGAAAGATGATGGAAATGATTAAAAGGGAAATTTTGTAGCAATGTAAGCTGATAAAACTAATCTCTGCTCATGTTATTGTTTTTGCATTTGTCATGTTCTTTATTCTAAAATTTTGAAATTGCAGCCATCTCAATATCAGAAACTATGATTGTATCATTGTTTGTGTAATTTTTCTTCCTTCCGACATTTATTATGCATTTATTATTGTAATTTGACCCAAAAAAACAATAAAATAAACATATCTAGCTTCACATAAACAGAAATTGTCTCAAGTCTGCTTGCTTTGTAATTGGAGAGGAATGGGGGTTCCATTTCAAGGTCAGAATAGTAAAAATTTATTACTTTGGCAGGAAAGTGTTATTTGAGATACCTGACCGCTAATGTCAACAAACCACAAATTGTTTTATAACTCTGTAAACAAATATTACCTTTCTGCTTAAAAATGGGTCAGATGACAATGTTATTGTCTTATTGTGTTCCAAATAATGCTGTTCTTGACGTTTAAGAACCAGTTTTTGTCAAAACAGTTTAGTTAAAATTAAACTAGAAATTATCTTAATAGCTTTGTTATAATTGATTAATTTCTACTTCATTTATAAATATATTTTTATGATGTTTTAAATCAACTCATTTTAGAAATAATATATACATTTTATGAATTAAAATGTAAAACTTGTAATGAAAATTTTGTTATGAATATTATATATATATATATATCTCTCTTCTGAATATATGTGAGGTCACCGAATTGTGTTCAGAACAGAAGAGAGGTACCAATATGGAATGTGAGCGTGATGGACACCGAGTCAGACTCCACAATTATAAAGAAAATTAATCTGATTTATTTAGACACCAAATCATGCTTACAGAAAGAATGCTCCGGGTAAATCTTCAGTTCCACCTGTCGAGAGAGTGAGTTCTGGAGTTCTGATGGAAGAATTTGTCCATGTTGACTACCCTGTTGTCAAAAGTCCACAGAGAAGTTGAAATCAGTTCAGCAAGAGTGTTGAGGGTGAAGTGGAGAGGGCAAACAAGTAAGGTATAAATAGCACTGTGAGAACATTAAGAGAGAAGCTCTCCTTGTCCTTGAATTCAGAGATATCATCATCTTTGATCCTAGATCAACCACTTCAATTGGTTATTTTTCCTCATCCCCTCTCTAATTGGTTGTCACTCATTGGTTGTCTATTGGTTAGTAAGTGTAACATCTGAACTCAGATTGCAGAATGAGCACAAAATCGATATTTAATTTGATCCCAACCAGAGATAGTTGATCTTAGGATTTACATTGTCTAGTTTCCTTTCTCTAATTTCTGAGAAAAGGTTTTTTCCACTATAATATTTAATATTTCCTTTTATAGAAATAAAAATATTTTACAATATTAACAAATTTAGTGGTTTTTAGATTTTAGTGTGGTTCCAACCAATTTCCAGAGCCTCACATATATCTAAATGAGGATGTTTGTTTGTTTGTTCGCTATGCACTCTTACACTGTTTGATTGATTAGTCTGAAACTCAGCAGTTACATTAACATAATTCTAACTTAGATATTGTCATCAATACCATCCCAAAGTATTGTTTTAATTTTTTATATATTAATCAATTTCTGTTTTATTGATTTCCAATTTCTCAGTTGGGCTTTCTATCTGTAGCAGCATCTGTTGGCATTTCTGTCATAAAACAAAAAATAATATAATTTTAAAAAAATGCCTGGTTGTAATTTTTAATCATATTTTAATTTAAAGTAATTGGGGTTTCTATATCTGGTCTGGATTGTAGTAGTGNGCCATAATTTTTAATCATATTTTAATTTAAAGTAATTGGGGTTTCTATATCTGGTCTGGATTGTAGTAGTGTTTTGTCCCTGTAAATCATTCTTCTGATAACAAACAAGCTATGCCAGTCATCTAATTCTGTTCTGAGAAATATTTTGAATTGAAATCACATGACTTTTGGGCCACACTAAAAATTTGCATATACATAATTGGAGTTTATGGTCCCTATGTTTTCCATATCTAACTTCACTCTCAAGATTAATGAAGGACAGACAGGCAGACAACAGTGGAAATGTATAGGTCTGAAAAAATTGCAGCCCAATCAAACTTACCAAACTAACTGTTAAATGTCAGGATGATAGTCTTCGGAGTAGAATAACACAATAACATTGTCATTTGTTTACAGAGTTATAAAACATTTTGCGGTTTGTTGATATTAGCTGTGGAATGTCTCAAATGACTCTCTCTTGCCAAAATACTGGGCCATGTTCAGTAATGCAGAATTATTGCTAAGTCTAGTTATGCTGCAATGTTGAACTCATTTCTAACTACTGCTTGACTCCTCCCACCACTAGAATTCTAGCTAGTTCAATCAGCTTCTTTTATCTATGCTAACCTGTACTAGTGACGTCATTGTTTTTGTCTTGTCGTACAATTTGCAAGATGTATTCTTGTGTTGGACTAAATATATTTTATTATAAGAATCACAAAGTTATTCTCTCATTCTAAATCATTAACTCATTCTAAAATGACTTCGAAATGTAAAATTATAATAAGTCAGTATAGCAGATTCTAAATACATTTTAATGGAAGATAGCAGTCTATTGATTACAGTTAATAATTGCTTTATTAATTTCATTGTGATCTGATGCAGCTTCCATTTGAATAATTATTGGTTACTTCATTCTTTTCAACCAGTTCATTTGCGACAATTGTTGAGATCATAATTTTAACTTTGTCCACCATTTTGCCTAGTTGTCTAACTAAGAATAATTGTTCAATGATGCTCAGAACATTCTTAGCCCTGCCCACTAAGCCACTCAGAATTCTAACTTAGGTGTTCTGTGTTACTGAACATGGCCCTGAACTTTTACTATTCTGACCTTGAAACGGAATCCCACTCCTCCCCAATTACAAACAAAGCCAACTTTAATTCTCGAAAGTTGAGATAATTTACAGCAAAGTGAAACTAGATATGTTTATTTTATTGCCTTTTGGGATCAAATTACAATAATAAAAGCACAATAAACATTTGAAAGAAGAAAAAATCACATAAACAATAATACAATTATAATATTAAAAACACCTTTTTCACTTTTACTAGCAAAATTCAATTAAACGAACCAATGTTTTCAGCTATTTTGAATAGTCTTCCTCAGGTTTAACATAATTTGAATGTCAATTAGAACATCTTAGATGTTCTAATTGACATTCAAACATCTAAGATGTTCTAATTGACATTCAAAAGATGTTTTTATTATTATCTAGATTCATTCTAAGATGTTTTTTTTAATATTCATTCTAAGACAGTCTAAGATGTTTTTAATATTATCTAGAAGTTCTAGCTTACAGCACATAGAATTGATAAAATCATAATTTCTGATATTGAGATGGCTGCAATTTCCCAATTTTAAAATAAAAAACACTAGAGACAAACACAAAAATAATGACATGAGCAGAGATTAGTTTTATCAGCTTATATCACTATAAAATTTCCCTTTTAATCATTTCCATCACCCTTCATTACTGTGCAGAATGGAGCAATCCATTTCAAACCAATGAGATTACAAGTAGAAATGATGTAGTAATGTAAACGACATAAATGTTCCACCTACCTGTGATGTGACAATGCAAACTTTATTGGGCTAACATGTACATTCTGGGAGTTTACTGCATACCCCGTTCAGGACAATAGAGACAATCAGCACCTAAAGTATATTGGGGGCTATGATGCATCCATTAAAACAATGTTTACAAAAACATCACAGTACAATTAATAAAAGGCAAACTACAACAGCATTAGCTGCATACATTTTAGACAAAGACATGCAAGTGACCATATACAACTTATTTACCATACATGAGAGCTCCACAAATTAAGTACCTTCAAATGTGTTCAATAAGGACCAACAGAAACAACATGGCAATTAACTTCAAAAACAATAACAACTTAGAGGGCATTATTTGAAATTTATTATTATTTTTATATCCCAGTGAAACCACATGACTATCAACTGCCAATCAACATAATTTAAAATATGAAAAGAATGGTATTCCATTTCTCATTCTGTTTCCAAATCCATTCTTTTAACCTGAAGATGGCTGCTCAACACAATTGAAAATATTAATTTTCCTTTCACTTTTTGATCTATGAGCTGGATTTTTAGTTTTGAGTGATAATTAGATTAAGTTCATTTTGGTGTTAAAACCTCTTGGAAAGATTACTCTGCTTTCCTAATGTACTGACACATTTTACAAAGAATATACTACTGAAAATAAATACATCATCATTAATTGTAACTAAAATAAATGCAAAGAGTTCAAGAGTATCAAATTTGAACTAGAAATGAACAAATCCACTTTTGTCCATACAGTTGATACAATCATGATATCAACCATGTACAGTAGAGTCCTGCACAACACGAGGGAAACATTATGCGTTATAGGAAAGCGTGTTATCGAAACCTGCATTACATGATTTATGCAAGTTTAAACCTATGCCTAAAAGTTGAAAAAAAAAAATGTATACCACTGAATGACAAAATTTGAATTTTGCATATGTATTAGTTGCACATTTTATGGAAGTTTACTATATCTGGAACATTTGCAAAGGCCAGAAACACATTCAGCTCCAATTGTTGAACTACACATTCACAAAGGGTACCTAAAATTGAATTCCCCATGGTTGGTCCAATATCCTGATTGTATGAAATTGTAACCCACAGTTTCCTTGATATAATCAACAACAATCTTTATGGATTAACACTTTACATGGAACAGAAAAGTGACTGCACAGTCCATTTCCTTGATATACTCAGTGCAACAGATGGATTCTGCAGTATTTGTGGATTCCCTGACTTTTTATGCTAAAAATCTTATTACCTGACTTTCCAGGTCTGTACAGACCCTGATTATAGTAGTACATCCAGTTTTTTTCAGTAATTAATTAATAGAACTACCATAAAATGCCATCTCAGATGAAACGACTACTATAATAATGTGTTCAAGGTTATATTCAAAAGCAAGTTTAATGTTGAAAATAACACCAAAATTGTTAACAGATTAAACAATGAAGGTGAATTAATTGACCGAAAACATTAGATGCTATAATAAAATAGACCTGCATTTTAAAGGTTTGTAAGGTTTAGTTATTTATTTGTAAGTGCAGTTAGAGAAGAGATTAAACAATTTATGCAATGTCAACAGGAAACAGAAATAATGACAGGTTACAAATCAGAACAAAGCACACAAATTAAAAAACTTTATGATAATATATCAAAAACCAAGAAAAAAAATTATAAAGTCTAGTTTTAATCTATTATGATCATGGTGATAAGTTCAAGTCATCCACATAAGCACAAAACTGTGGATCTCATTTAGAAATGGAATAATTTTTGTAGACTGGGGAAGTACTAAGTACAGTTTTACACTACATATGGGTAAAAAGTTAATAAAAGCAGAATCACCTATTTTAATTTTGCAAGTGAAAAAAGAAAGTACTATATTTTATGGCATGTTAGATACATTGGCATTAGGATTTCCCAGTCCCAGTCCTTTGCTTGTCCCAGGATTTTGAGGAAGAAGTGATTTGTTACCTGAGATATAATTAATTATTGGGAGAAATAATGATAGAGATGTACAGGTAGGCCTCCTACAACGCGGTATCTTTACAATGTGGTTTACAGTATTTAGAAACGAATTATCTTTCACATAACAGAAAAATCGCAACGGATCACGTGATACAAACCGCAATTTGGCATACAGAACTAAATGTCCTTGAAAGCAGCTGTTTGTCGCCGTTGGTGTGTTATTTATTCCCTTGAAAGTTTCAGGGGGAGACTGTTTCTAGACAGATGTGTATCAGTTACCGTAGACACTCAAATATATCACTAAATTTTCCATCATTTATACTGTTTCAATAAGTGGGGACAGCAAAAATGGTCCGAAATACAGTATAAACTTCTATTGGGTATATATTTTTAACAACATAGTGAAGAAAAGTTATTTTTTGCGATTTTTACTGTCCACAAAACTGATTGAAAAAATTTTAGCCATAACAATGCCAAATGAAAAGAAAGGACAGTCGTTAAAAAGGAAATTTATAACTCTTCAAAGATAGAAATTTTAGATCAAATTAAAAGTCAAGAGCGGATAGCTAATATTAGTAGGCATTTTAATTTAAATGAGTTGACTATTCGGTCGATTAAGCAATCGGGAGAAAAGATTAGAAATTTGGTCACATCCGGATCATCTATTCTTGCGAAAAATGTTGCTAGTCCGAGAGCACCTATAATGTAAAAATTAGAACAAGCGCTAATATTATGAGTAGAAGATATGAACAAGAAACGGTTGCCTTTAAATAAAACTGCACTTAAACACAAAGCCTTAAAAATATTTGATTATTTAAAACAAATGAGACAGTCGTCAGCTGCAATGGCATAGCGTGGGTGTTAGCTGCCCGGGGCAGAGGAAAATTTCGCTGCCCCCTTATTTAGATATCTCAATTTAAAAGACTAAAATTCAGTTTTGTCACAGAATAAGTAATGAAGAATTCCATGCTCATTTCAATTGGTCCGAATCTTAGGTGCGACAAAAATATGAGATGAAATGGTTCAAATTTTTACAAGATATTATTATTTATTGTGAAATTTTGCCGCCTCCTAAAAGTGCCGCCCTACTATGCTACGCCACTGGTCAGCTGATAAAACCAGTGTTAAATTCGTGGCTACCAATGGCTGGTTTGAAAAATTCAAAAAAACACCAAGTTTTTCTCTTTTTAGAACCGAATCCCAGTTTTTGTATTGAGTTGGTGTCTCCTATAATGCGATTTCCCCACAACACGGTATTTTCAAGGAATGTATCTACCGCATTGTAGGAGGCCTACCTGTACTAACTTCCTGTGTATTTAAAGCTACATTATACAAATGTGACTATAGACTTCGAACCACCCTAATCAATTATTTTTAAGATGTATCATTCGATTTCAAAATTTATTTTATAATTATTTTTTCTTTTTGTAAGTATAGTAGCCCCCCTATAACACTGTTGATAATTCCATGTTATATGAATTCAATGCTGTACGAGTCACTTAGATTTTACAAATACGTGAGCCGTTCACAGCCTGATGCACATATTCGTAAAATCTAAGTAAACTCGTATGACATGGAATTCATATAACACAAAATTATCAACAGTGTTATAGGAAAGTCTACTGTAATTTAATATATCCTTCAACCTTTCGAACAATAATAATAATAATAACTCTCCCGTGGTCACCACCTGGTCATGTTGGGAGAGCCCAGCCTGCATCCATAGGGCAAAGCAGGCTGGAGCACAAGCTCCTGGTATGGACACCCATGCCAGTAAGGTCTATGGGGAAAAATGAAGCTAAGAGTGACCACACCCACATTATGTGGAGATAATCATTATGGTAGTAACTAGATCTAAGTATGATACCAGCTCGGACATCGCCTGGGTTAACAAGGTCCATGTTTATGTTAGGCAGAAGTGCATGTTTGAAAAATAGGCCATAGTTTCCCTTGGTTACTGGTGGCAAAAGCAGCGCCGGCCCAAGCATGGCTACTGCAATGCCCTCAACAGATTTGAGAAATCAACCTAACCTTGGTGTTTCTGTGGTAATGCATCCACAGACCACAAAGACTGGAAAACCATGCCAACAGATTAAATGGACAATAGAAATGAATGAGTTTATCATCCTTACTTACTATACCATCACAAAACTTGAAACAAGCATGAGAGTGTACAGACAACAACTACACCATAGATTCACACAACAATATCCTCACCTCACTGTCACCAAACAAAGGGTTGTCAATCAAAAAATAACAATTATATACAACAACCTTATCACACAAACAACACTTGAACTTATCAAACAGGTTGCTGATCAAATATATCAACAGACAGAAATATGTAACATTAATGAAGATCACGTAACCTGTCAGGATAATCCAGCAACAAGCATTGATAATACAGTAGCACACATACAACAACTACAACTAATGATACTACAGACATTTCCTCATCCATCACTGATAACATAGACATAGATTTAGTTAATACACTCTCACTTCAGGAAACACACACTAAATATACAGACACAGATCCCACACAAAGACCACGAATACCAAAAATCAACCTGTCAAAGGTAATAGGAAAAACACTAAATTATGTAAACACTCACTTACTCCCACACTACATCCATTTAATTTCTACACTCTCAGACATTCATACATTAGTTTATGCTGGGACAGTCACAGTAGTAACACACCATGGACTGAAAATACAATTGCAGACAGATATACACAAAACACAATTCTATCACAAGCCTGCCTGGCAGAGAAGAATAGAAACACAAATAAATGACATTAGACAGCAATTAAGCAGGCCGACACAATACACTAAAAACATCATAACACCCAAATTAAAAAAACAACTCAAAAACATTTTGAAGAAAATCAAAACACACACAAAACATGAACATCACAACACACACATTACAGAATACATTGATACACTAAAACAGAAACTTGCAGCCAAAGCATGTAGACTCAAACGATACATGTACACTACAAAAACAACAAAATAAGTTATTTACAAACAACGACAAAAACTTTTACAGACAAATTAGTACCAAAACAAACACTGATACACAGCACAGTGGCACACCAACAGAAGAACTCACAACTGATTGGTCCTCTCTTTGATCCAGTGCTGTTACACACAATGCTGATGCAGGCTGGATCGAGGAGGAGAACAGAAACTTGCACAACATACCAACTATGCCCTGTGCTGAAATAAACATACATGACATCCACTACGCTGTTAACAAAACATACAACTGGAAGACACCTGGGGCCATATACAAACATCGCTAAACCCAATATATAATATAGCTACACACCAACCGAATGCTGAAAATCTATCGGGTTAGTATAAAACTAGTTATTAAATGAATTACGTAACCAATTTGGCTCTAGAGGTAAACATTAGGTGCCATCTCTTATTAACATTAATAATTATAAATTAATTAATTAATTTAATTTAAATAATTTAGAACCGCTGGGAGAAAAAAACGGCCCGGAGCGGGACTCGAACCCACAACTCCTGCTTACCGTGCAGATGCGTTGCCAGTTACGCTATCCGGACCTCCGATCCGATCTCCTCTTCCAGCGTATAACTATGTAACCATCGACGGTTATTACAATGCCGGCTGGGGACACATTCAGTGCCCACGTCCTACTCCTATAAGGCACTCAACCGGCCATCGCAAGCCCCGGCAAGGCGTAATATATATAATCATCGCTAAACCCGATGTAATATAGCTAATCACCAAACATATGCCGTAAATCCATCGGGCTAGTTTTAAGGCTAATTACTAAATAAATTACGTAACCAATTTGGCACTAGAGGTAAGCGTTAGGCGCCATCTCTTATTAACATTAATAATTATAAATAAATGAATTAATTTAAATAATTTAGAACCACTGGGAGAAAAAAATCGGCCTGGAGCGGAATTCAAACCCAAAACTCCTGCTTACCGTGCAGATGCATTGCCAGTTACTCTATCCAGACCTCCAGTCCGATCTCCTCTTCCAGCGTATAGAAGCTAACATTATAACCATCAACGGTTATTACAATGCCGGCACATTCAGTGCCCATGTCCTACAAGGCACTCAACCGGCCATCGCAAGCCCCGGCAAGGCGTAATATATACAAACATCGCTAAACCCAGCAGTTTAGTGATGTTTGTATTTTTTCTCCCAGCGGTTCTAAATTATTTAAATTAATTAATTTATTTATAATTACTAATGTTAATAAGAGATGGCACCTAACGCTTACCTCTAGAGCCAAATTGGTTACATAATTTATTTAATAACTAGCCTTATACTAGCCCGATAGATTTTTTGGCATTCGGTTGGTGTGTAGCTGGGGCCATATTCTGGTCATCGTCTCTGGTCTCTTGTCTCTCACAAGCCGGTCTCTGATTGGCTAATCCAAATGATTAGCCAATCAGCGACTGGCTTGTGAGAGATGAGAGACCAAAGACAGTGACCAGAATACGACCCCTGGTGTAGACAACATTCACAATTTCTGGTACAAAAAATTTACATCACTGCACCAGGAACTAGCTAAACATCTAACACACATCATCATCAACCCACACGACATGTCAAAATTTCTTACACAGGGCATCACCTACATGAAACCTAAAAACACCACCACCATAGACCCCACACAATACAGACCAATTACATGTCTTCCAACACTCTACAAATTATTCACAACCTGTATCACAAACAAAATATACAAACATGTTGAATAACACGACATTCTTACAGAACAACAAAAAGGTTGCCATAGAAATCACAGGGGATGAAAAAAACAATTACTCATAGATTCAGTCATTCTACAGCAAGCATACAAACAACACAGAAACATACACATGGCATATATAGACTACAAAAAACATTTGACAGTGTTCCACACAGTTGGCTGCTATATATTCTACACATGTACAAAATGCATCCTTCACTCATCACATTCTTCCAAAACACTACGCAGCACTGGAGAACACTGTATCTCAGGGTTAGAAACACTTCCATACAAACGAAATATTCATTAAGCGAGGAATTTTTCAAGGAGATTCCTTGAGTCTTCTCTGGTTCTGCCTAGCCCTGAACCCATTATCCAACATGGTAAACAACACACAATATGGCTACAATATCAGACATGAAAAAAACAACACAGTTTATGCTGTCATATCTCATGTACATGGATGACAAAACTTTATGCATCCACACAAAAACAACTTCATCAACTCCTACAAATCACACATTCATACACCAAGGACATACAAATGGAGTTTGGCTTAGACAAATGCAAAACACTTCACATAGAAAAAGGAATCCTGAAGAAAGAAGATTTTGCACTTGGAAATGGACACATTATTAAATCCAAAGAAGAGGGCGATTTCTACAAGTATTTAGGATTCCAACAGGCCAAACTAACAGAACATACATAAATAAAGCAAAGATTAATTAAAGAATATCAAAGTAGGTTAAATGCTATCCTCAGAACACAGTTAAATGCAAAACACACAGTTAAAGCAATAAACATATATGTCATCCCAGTACTCACATAGATCTTGAGCAACTCCAAAGGAAAACAACAACACTTACTAAGCATAAACAACATCATCCTAAATCTGCCACAGAAAGATTAACCCTTCCACATAAAGATGACAGACGTGACCTGATCAACTTAGTTAACCTTCACTACAAACACAGTCACTGCAAGAGTTTTTCTACAGAAAACAAGAAACATCACAGTTACATAAAGCAGTAACTCTAGCAGACTCAAATAGCACACCATTAAATTTACACTCACATCATACAGACAAGACACAACATATAAAAAACAGGAACCATCAAGCAATCGTGGGCTCAAAACGAACTCCATGGTAGGCATCCTTTCGACCTGGCCCAGGATTTTGTTGACAAAACTGCGCCAAACAGCTGGTGGTTAGATCAGGGATGCCTGTTTGAGGAGACAGAAGGATTCATGATTGCCATACAGGATTAGGTGAAATACTAAAAACTACAGAAAATACATACTCAAAGATACAACACTTACAAATGACACATGGAGAAAATGTCACATCATGCCAGAAACTATACAACACATTACTTCTAGTTGCAAGATCTTGGCACAGACAGAATCAAATAGCAAATATAATACACCAAGAGCTTGCATACAAACACAAATTACTAGACATCCACAAACCATACTACAAATACATTCCACAGACAGTATTGGAAAACAACACGCATAAAATGTACTATGAGAGAGCCACAGATAAAACAATTTACCACAACAGACCAGACATCACACAATAAAATCATATACATTATAGACATAGCCATTCCAAACACTCACAATGTACAAAACACATGCACTGAAAAAATTAGCAAGTACACGGAACTCGCCCAGGAAATAAGGCATCTGTGGAGGATGGATAGGGTGCTTATTGTATCTGTCGTTCTCTCCTGTACAGGTGTGATACCACACACACTACACAAAAGCCTGGGAACATTACAATTAAATAGAAATACATACATCACACTACAGAAGGCCACTATCTGACTGACTGACTCACTGATTGATTCATCATTGCCCAGAGCGAACTGCTGAACCTAAAGAGGCAAAATTTTTTTATGACGTACACAGTTAGGGTACATCATGAAAACACACACTAAGAAGGGATTTTTCGAAATTCCCCTATGGGGGAGAGGCAGAGCATTAATGCTTAACCTGAAGAATGGCTTTTGAAATTGATTCCCATACTTTACCTTAAACTGATAACATTTCAGACATTGTTATAAATATTTTTATACATTTCAACTTTTTAACCAAACATTCGAACTGTTTTAAATTTGAATTTGTTATTGCATATTGGTTTGATTATAGAATAATTGTAAAAGTTCCAGAAAATTGATCAAATTGAAAATAGTTTGTTTCATTCTCAGCAATTCTCATCATTCTCAGCGGTAGGTGTTATATAACAATTACTATGGTTGTTGAAATACTGAATATAAATTGGATTTGCTTGCAAAACCCCCACGGGCAAAGTTGCAGGTAACAGCTAGTATTGAATACATGCCATATTGTAAGAAAATTCCTAAATACAGACACTGACACATTTATTTAATTTTAGTTTTGTTTTCGTTGCTTTGTCTTGACTCTGGTCCGGCATAGTACACAGCCACTGGTGTCAACTGAGTATAATCCACTAAACCCAACATAATAATAATGCTGGGTAAAATATATATTAAAAAATACATTTGAATTACGTAGAAATTTTCAAAAATAAAAAAATTTGTTAAAGTTTGTTGGAAACTGCTTACAACAAAAAAGGCCTTTGAATCAAGTTGAAAATTTAAAGGAAAAATGAACTTGCAAGGTAATTTTAGTTTTTTAAATAAAACATAATACAAAATATTATTGTAAATTTTTATAATAAGATTTTAAAAGCAAAGATGGTTGATACTCCAAGCACTGAATCTGGTTCTTATTTTAATAATGAAAAGTCCTGCTACCAAGAATAGCCTTTCCAATTCAATTGATATGGGTGGAATCGTCTTTAATGCATTTAAGAGAAGACAGATGCTTTGTTTTTTTTCACCTGTAGCTTAGCCTTGAAGGTTTCTAGTTCATTTTCAAGACGCATTGCAGCACTTATTTTGAAGTCTAGTATTCTTGATTTGTCTACTTCGGCTGCTTTAATAGCGGGCATCAAGCTTATAGCCCGATAATTTAGCAATTTGTTTGGCTTTAATAATCAGGTTTATGAAGAAAAACTTCTTATTTGCATACTTCGTACTTGATTGTATCCTTGCACAATCTAGCATGATGAAGCTATTGAAGCTACTGGGCATGGTTAAAATTTAAGACAGCATCAGCACAATTATTCAAGATGATTAATTATTACAGGTTCTGACAGGTAAAGAATTTTCAGAGTACTGCCACAAATAGGTTACATATTGATTATTAACAATCTGTGACATGCTATAACAAGCAAAAATTTAAAAAACTAATAAGCAAGCTGAGAATTAATAAATACAAATGTATTCTGACAGTTTATGAGTTAATTATACTTTCTATTAGCAAAATTTCCTCAACCATAACACAAAACAAGAAAAAAGTGAACTTCTAAGAAATTTGTGGGATATCCCAGGATGAGAAGAATTTCCCAGATTAAAAAATAGCTGGGATCCCATTAGAGAAACCCTAATTGGCATATAAAGTAAGTTGCATCCCCATCTCAGCACAGAATAGTTTGGAAAAGTATTTAGTGTATTTAAGCCACCCGAATCTTTGGCACTTGAATTTTTTTTACTGTAATCTGATTTTAAAAATAAAATAAAGTTAGAATGCACACTTTTATTAATCAGGAAAGAAGAAAAATTTAAAATAAATCCTTAAAGTTAAACTTTAATAGTAAAGTATTCTACATAAATAAATGCAAATCTGCTATAGAGAAAAATAACAACAATATTTAATTAAACAGGATAAAAATGACAGCTGGCTAAGGATCATGTTGTTCCCAATCAGCACCATGCATGACCTGTATGGTTATATATCTAAATTAATAGCTCTGAATGCAAAGATTGGATGGCAGTTCAAGTAACATAACTGATAACACATTTGCATGGTATGCAGAAATTGCAAATTTGAGTCCCTCTCTGGATTGATTCTTTTCTTCCAGAAAATTCTAAATTAAAATTATCATTAAATGGAGACTTAGCCACCTACTTCTAGACAAAATACTTAGTATCTAATTATTAACTTAGCCTTATTATAGCTTGATAATTCTGCTGATTGATTTTAGTTGAAAGTTTGATACAGATTATGTAGGTTGAAATTTGTTTTCAAAATTGAAAATTATTTTTATATTAGTAATTGTAGAGTAGTTACAAATTCCACTGTGTTGCATTGGTTGTAATTTATAACTTACTAGCTTACCCGTCATGCATTGCTGCGATCTCAGAAGAAACGAAATTCAAGCAAACAATAAATAACTCCTACAAGCATACCGGGTTGTATAAACAAAATTACGACTTACTTAAGCCCGTAACCGATGCAAAATCGTAAAATATTAACGCACAAACGTTTTCTGAACACCTTCCGTGTTCTTCCTCAGGTTTAAAACTAAATTTTTTATGTTCTGGAACACCGCTATGAAAATTTTCAAAAAAGGAACGATGATATTTCGAACGCTCGGTGTCCATTGCGCACGCGTTGTACACGTTGTGTTCCCGGTTGTTCAGAGTACCATACAAACTTCTAATGATTATGTAATTTCTCTCGTTATTCATACAATGTAGTAATCTAGCCTTCCATGTCATATGTCCCCCCCTCTGCATCATCTGGTGTTAAATCAATCTTTACGAATCATTATGCAAAACGGCCTGCCAAGCGTACGAAAGAGCCATCTCCTCCCGTGTATTAATGCACTCCGATGAAGTGTGTGCCTTAAATATCTCCACCGCCTCTAGCCATTTGAGGTGTTCCATCTGTGTCGTTTTAACTATTAACATTGCCCCTGTGAAGTCAACCGTAATATCCGGGTCAGAAGCATACACCGACAGTGACGTGGTGGCTCTGTTGTGACGTATGTCTGCTTTGTGTTCACTCATTCTTACCCCCATCGAGCGTTTCGTAGACCCTATGTAAACTAGATCTCTGTCGAATCTTTCATCCCTAACAGGGATCCAATATATTTCTGGCAATTTTATTGGGTCAGACGGGTCTTTCCCATTACGTAGTATGTCAAACATAGTTGCGCCTCTCTTGTAAGCAATGTAGACATTACGTCTTTTGGCTATAGCTGTGTATACCGATCTCAATATAGGGTTGAATGTAAGCGAGATCCTTTCACTCAATGCCGTGGTTGTCTCTTAATGTAGTCCCAGAGGTGTTATGTGACATTAGTGCTCTTTCATGGCGTTCTACGATTCTCGGAACAAGATTGCGGTAGCCATGCATAACAGCGATCTTCTCAATGCATGTTAACTCTTCACTAAGTGCCTCTTGTGTAGATGAATGAGAATAAGCTCTTCTAACTAAAGTTTGAAAAGCGGCCAATTTGTACTGAAACGGATCACATGAATCGCTCGGTATGTATGTGGGGTTTGCACACGGTTTCCGATAGACTGAAGTGTGAACGTTGGGTCCTTGAATCTTGATATTTATATCTAAGAAGTGGACATTAGTGTTGCTGTGTTGATCCACCTCGAGTGTTAGCCCATATGGATTATCGTTCATAGCTTCCACAAATCGTGCCAAGTTTGGGATGTTTTCCATACAACAATAACGTCATCTACGTATCTTCTGTATAGCATGATGTACTGCATGAATCTCGGCAGGGTCTTAGATTCGAGTTGTCTCACCACTAATTCACACAAGTCTTAGTCACATGCAAGAGAATGCTGTGTTCCCAATGACGATATTTCCTGTCCGACTCTCGCCCGGCAATGAATTAATACTTAATAAAGTCAGATGGATGTGCTTGAATAGGGCCATAAAGAAGACAAAGGAATTAGTATTTTCCACTTTAACGAGACTAATACAGATTGAAAATACATTATTCCAAAGAAGCCCCCACACACTAGAATTTGAAAATAATAGAATCATTAACTTACAAGATAGGCTCCAAACGAATTTAAGAAACCGTTATAACAAGAAACTCAACTGGATTCTACGGTTTCAAATACCTACAGGCCACGGACATCATTCTTGTCCTTTTGTAGTATGGGATGATTTACAGATTCCAAGATTTGTCAAGGATGTACTGAGGCTCGGACCAACCTTTGCGCCTGTGAAGCCGGTTAGGGATACGTTAAGGTATTCTATACCAGACTTGGAACTGCTATTACGGGGCCTCATAGACGTACAGGAGTACTACAGATGGGTAGCCGCCCTCAAAATAAAAAACACCAGGGACTCTAAAGAGGTCATCAAGCTTAAGGAAAACATTAAACGTACCATCAGATGGGCATATCAGAACGAAGTTACGATAATAAGAGCAGATAAATCCAAGAACCTGGTTATCATGAAAAAGGAAACTTATGAGAGAGGGATGCGGAAATATATCGACGCAACGAAATGCAATGAAGCAGATACTAACTGCATAGAGAAATTACATTCACAGGTTAAACGCTTGTCGGCTACGAAGTTGGCCAAGAAACTAGACCTAAGAGATATCACAATGGATAACCTGGATGTTCCTAAGTTATTTGCGTTCGCAAAAACGCACAAAGAAGGCCAACAGTTTAGACCAGTTGTAGATAAGGCCAAGGCGCCTACACGTAAATTGGAGAAATCGATCCATAACATTCTTGTTCCACACTTAAGTGGCTACCCGTTTACCATCTCTAATCCCGTTGAATTGATCCAACAATTGAAATTGATCTCCTCCCCAAATTACATCACGATTTTGGACTTTAAATCATTGTACCCTTCCATTAAGATCCCAGCATATTTTTGCGCTCTTAGAGACTTTCTATTCACACAAGTAAACGACATATTGTTCCACCAGAACGTATTGGAATTAGAACACCTTATTTGTTATAGTTCTGTGTTTCAATTCAATGGGACAACTTATTCACAATCGAGAGGGGTCCCGATGGGCAGTCCGGTGTCCGGAGACTTGTGTGAATTAGTGGTGAGACAACTCGAATCTAAGACCCTGCCGAGATTCATGCAGTACATCATGCTATACAGAAGATACATAGATGACGTTATTGTTGTATGGAAAACATCCCAAACTTGGCATGATTTGTGGAAGCTATGAACGATAATCCATATGGGCTAACACTCGAGGTGGATCAACACAGCAACACTAATGTCCACTTCTTAGATATAAATATCAAGATTCAAGGACCCAACGTTCACACTTCAGTCTATCGGAAACCGTGTGCAAACCCCACATACATACCGAGCGATTCATGTGATCCGTTTCAGTACAAATTGGCCGCTTTTCAAACTTTAGTTAGAAGAGCTTATTCTCATTCATCTACACAAGAGGCACTTAGTGAAGAGTTAACATGCATTGAGAAGATCGCTGTTATGCATGGCTACCGCAATCTTGTTCCGAGAATCGTAGAACGCCATGAAAGAGCACTAATGTCACACAACACCTCTGGGACGACATTAAGAGACAACCACA
>NW_019384480.1:148471-149874 GCF_000671375.1 Centruroides sculpturatus
CTAGCTTACCCGTCGCGCATTGCTGCGATCTCAGAAGAAAGGAAATTCAAGCAAACTCGTTATGATAAAATTCAATTTACATTTTATCATTTTTATTGAAACTTATTATTATTAATTTTCATCGGGAAAACATTTCAAAGTGTCGTTTCAATTCTATTTATTTATTGGAGTGCTTGTGGATACACGATATTTTTTGTTTTTCCATCTGGTGAATACACGAATAAATCAGAAGGTTTTCTGATGCGTGAGCTGGCCACATACAGTTGTACTGTACATGCAAGAAGCACGGATTCTTTAAATTTAGCCCACATATTCGCAGAGATTGTTAGAAGTGCGATATTCCCCATTTTTATATATTTTTTTAAATCCTTTATAATTTTGATTATTTAATTGCTCCTTCCTCTCTTGGCATGTTATGAAATTTCTGATAGTTGGATAATAAACCGTTTTATTGTAATTNATTTTTTTAAATCCTTTATAATTTTGATTATTTAATTGCTCCTTCCTCTCTTGGCATGTTATGAAATTTCTGATAGTTGGATAATAAACCGTTTTATTGTAATTTGTCTTTTTAAATTATTTTGAGTTGATATTAAAATTTGAAGGGGGATCCCTAGATTGGTAAAATAGGTGAATTTCCTCCTACAACTTTGGTTGTTGTTCGGGATACAGTTAAGGCTTTAACCCCTCAGTCTCCATTGACGTATATATACGTCAAGCCTACATAGCGTTACAAAAAATGTGGTCCTTAAGGCCATTTTTGAAAAAAAATTTTTTTTTTGAATTTTTGGAATGTTTTTTAGGTCCCGAAATTTTTTCAAAATTTTTTTCCCGCGCAAAAAAATTTTATCGCGATTTTAATGAGCCTATGTGAAGGCTCGATTAAGGCTTAATTGTTTTTTAATGGGAGTTTTTTATCAAAATTATTTCATGGTTTTTAAGTTGTAGCGCACGGATTTTCATTCAGTAAAGTTATTTAAAGTTAGTTTCTGATGTCAAAAACGACCTCCGATGGTTTTTTAATTTTTTTAATTAATATATTTTTATAAATATATAATTAATTAATTAGGGGGGGTCGGAAATCGCAATAAAATTTTGAATTTTTTAAAAATATTTAAAAATTTCTGTGTCGCTTATAGTCACCCTACTTTAAACCCTTGTCCTCCCGAGACGTCTATGAGAATGTCCCGGGAAATCGGACTCCAGCTGTGTTCAAGGTCACCCAGCTGTGTAAACAATGACTCATCGGTGTTACATTTCACAGACAGGCGAAACAAAGGAAAATAAAATTTAAAGCTTTTTCTTCAAAATAAACGCATTTCTTTCGTTTTTTTTCTGTTTTAAGTATTTTTTACGTTTAATTGAAATCTATATAAAAAATGTCAATGTCCTTAAGGAGTTAA
>NW_019384480.1:150933-158985 GCF_000671375.1 Centruroides sculpturatus
TTAACAAAGTTTGAGCGAATACATAATTAGCAAAAAAAAAGTTGAAATAAAGTGATTAAACAAAAATTATTACAAATATCGTAAATAACAAATGCATATATAGAGATATTTTTTGGAGGAGGTCTTCACAATTTGAAATCAATCGAACACACAGTGCTCGTATACACATGTGCCATCTATCGTAGGATAAATGTACTTCGCAGGAGTGTATTAAAAAACTCTCCAAAGTTTCATGGCAATTGTACTATGCCAGAAACCTTCGCGGGAGTATATTAAACAACTTCCCAAAATTTCATGGCAATTGGATAAACAGTGTGGTAATGCATGAAGGACAGACACACACACACACATTCATTTTTATATATATAGATAATGGAGTAAGTTGATAAATAATTATTTTGAAAAACTTTAATATGGCAGAAGAAAGTTCAAAGATCTCACTATAATTTATAAATTGTATCTTTAAACTAAGTATACCAATCAAAACCTTGACAATCCAAAAAATAATTTAATATAAATTCATCAAACATTTTCAATCTTACAAAAGATCTGCTTCAGGTCAACAACTTGTTTAAGATTGAAAATGTTTGTCAAATTTACATTAAATATTTAAAATTAATTTTCTTACCTACAATCTGTGCTCCACCTAATGTCTGAACTGTTTGAATGGGACTAAGTGGTGCCATTTGCTGGGGTTGGGTAATTGTTGGAATAGCATTTGTGGCAATGACACTACCTGTTGGTGTTAAACTTAAGCCTTGTATGGCTGCTGTTCCAGCTAACAGTGGTTGTCCAGGTGCACCACCTTGCATTTGTACACCCTGCAATCCAGCTACTGTAGGAAGCCCAGTTACTTGAATGATATTTGGTGATCTTAAACCTGTCAAGCCTGAAACATTTATGGCTGAAGGCCACCACGTGGCTGCATTGCTCTGGGCAATAAGTTGTCCCACTTGTCCCTGCACCACTTGGCCAGTAGGTAACTGAAGATTAGTAACAGTTACTGGTTGTCCAATGCCAGCTGTTGTGCTGGCATTGGAGTTAGAAGTAGCAGCTGTCTGAGACTGTGATGAAACTGCACTTGCTGCATCTGATGATGTTACTGGAGCAGACGCCATTACTGGAGCAACAGCTGTAGTAGTCCATGTAGTATTTGTAGCAGCAGCTGGTTGAGACACTGTAGCTTGAGTCATCTGAATAGGAGTGGCTACTTGTATTTGTCCTTGACCAGTTAACTAAAACAAAATGCAAAAATCAATATTTGCAAAAACACATTTTTATACATAGTTTACTCAAAAAATTTCTTAGGTTTCTAAATATTATATTAAAATAACTAGAATACTAACTTATTACTTCAAACAATATTCTCATCGCTCTAATGTCTATTTCTAATACCAAATTACTTAATATCTAATATTCTCATCTTCAGAATAGACATATTTTTTAATTACTTTAAGTTGTGAACTCAAATTCCAAGAAATTGATTCAAACTCCTTTTTTAAACATAGTGCAAGAATCATTATAGTTTTCATTCAAAAAATATTGCAGTAGGTTAAGTGTGCAAAAAGTAAAATATAACTTAGATTGCCAGATAATGTAACAACTTATATATACAACATCAATAAGCCTGATAGTTATATTGAAGCCAAACAATTGCACGATTAAATCAGATTATATTACTGCTACTATTAATAATAAAATACAAAGCAATTTGGCATTAGTGCTAGACATTAGGCACTACTCATATTAAAGTTAATAATTATAATTAAATTATTAACTTTTAATTTTTTTAATTTATTTAATTTAAAATATATGCTCTCCACCTTTAAATTAGCAGTGTCTTGCCCTTCTTCATCATACTTTTCCTGTTAAATAGTCATGCTAGTTGTCTAACTGATTTCAGGAGAAGTTTTGAATTGAAATAGCATGACTTCCGGTTTATGTTAGAAGTTTGCATACAGTTAATCAGAGCCTCCTGCCCCTAAGTTTTCCATATCTGATTTCGTCTTTCATCTATCTAACTTGTTCTCAAGATTAAGGAAAGACAAATGGATGGATGGACGACAATGGGAATTTATAGAGCTGTAATTTTTTTTCAAATTGCATCCCAATTACTATTTACAGGTATACCTCGCCTTACGTCGGTAATTGGTTCCAGGAGAACGACATAAGTCGAATTTACTTGTCTCCGAATCTACTTGTCACTAGGCTAAACCATAAATTACCATTCCCGGTTCTGTATTTTATTTATTAATGCATTTTTAATAATATATGGTTAATAAGAATCTATTTTAAGCTTACAAACAAATAAATTTTAGTTTTTAATATAGTACAGAAAAAAGTAATCTAAATTTACGAATGCATGTACTGTAAATACAGTACATACTTGTAAATGTATATATTTTAATATGATTTTATGTGCTTTAAACGTTTTTCTAGTGATATTACGACTTCAATATTTGTGGCGGACAGACGTAAAGTCGAATAAAATGACTTAAACTTGATTTTTATTTTTCCATATACTTTTTTGACAAACAACGTATAATCGGGAACGACATAACTCGAAACGACGTAAGTCGAGGTATGCCTGTATTGAATTTAAAAAATTGTGGAAGAAAAGAATAAGCCTAGAGCAGGACTTGAATTCCACAACTATCGCTTACCATGCAGATGCATTGCCAGTAATGCTACTAGGACCTCCATTCAATCCTTTGCTTCCAGACATATTTAATTTAAATATAACCATACTAGTTACTCATGGCACCCATCAGCCTATAATCACCCATTATGGCACTGAGCTGGCTATCACTTTATCCCAGCATAGAATATATATTATATATATAAACATCTAAGCCTGATAGTTATATTTAATCTGGCAATTGTTTGGTTTTAATAACCATATTTTCAACAAATATTTATGGCCAAAAATTCATGAACAAAAACACTGAGTAGGTATGTTATTGTGGCACAAAATTCGTGAGTTTTGTCACAACAAATCAGGTCATTTTTCTAGAAATTGCTTCATGTAAAATGACACAAATGCTCAAATAATATTCTTTGTTGACAGTTTGGAAATATGAAGGAATTTGTAATGCACAATACAACAATGAAAGAAAACAGTCAGCATGACCTTGATTTTGAAAACTTTTTCACACCCAGTATTTGACAATATTTATAATTTTATTTCCAAAAATGTTCTCATGCATCTTGGAATGGAAAGTGTTGTCCAACTCTACACAATTTAATGCTAGTTCTTCACTTAGTGTGATTTTGAGGCAATTCAATCACCTTTGTCATTGCTCATACACAGTAGAATCACCTTCTAGTCACAATCACCATGAACTACTTTGGCGACAGAATACTGGGACAACATATATTTTTGTGTGGAAATTCTGTTGCCACCAGGCAACCATCTTAAATGGCTAGAAGCCATAGCCATTTACAACGCCAACCGAGAGACCACTGCATCAACCGAAAGGAGGAGCTTAATCTGTCGTTAGCCTGGCAGGCCCTCATAGATGCCGACCCATAATTATAGCTATCAGCACATGATCACGCATGCCCAGTGAAACGGATTTTGTCGAAATGACATTTGATTTTGTTTTAAATCTTTACGTTCCATTCTGAAGCATTCCAAACCTATTTGACCTGGAAAAGAACTTTGCAATAGTTCAAAAACGTTTGTCACCCACCGTATTTTTTATACCGGTAACAGGTTACAGAAGTGGGAAATATTACTTTTGAGAATGAGTATAACAGGGGCTGTTCACAGGGCTCAGCCTTTGGGCCACTTCTATAGTGTGTCCTTTTCAATGATATTTTGACCCAGGACTTCAGACAAGACAAAATTATTGCCTATGCGGATGACACACTCATGCTGTTAATGGGTAACTCTAGAGTAGAACTCAAAAGGAAAGGAAAGCAGGATATGTCAAAAATAAGCAAATGGGGAGAGAAAAAAGCTGATCTTCAATCCAGGAAAAATGACAGGAATTGTCAGGAACAAGCCAGGCACTCAAAACTTGTACAAGAGTGAACAAGAAGAGAGTACAAGAAGAGTGACAATTCGGATGGGTCAGAAAGTATAAAAATAGAGAAAAACATTAAATATTCAGTGATTACACTTGATTTTAAGTTTCTTTGGACCATACACATTAAAAACATTTGTAAGAAAACAGGGTTAATCTTTCAGTCTTTCTCTAAGGTTGCTAAAAGCAACTAGGGGCTTGACTCTCATGCTATGGACTCAATTTATAACATGATATTTATTACAATAATTATCTATACCTGCCCAGTTTCAGAAGAAGCCACTCACAAAATACATAATAAAAGGAAACTAATCTCCACCCAAAGGAAAGCACTACTGATTCTCACCAAAGGTTACAGAACGACTCCTACTAATAGCCTCCAGATAATCGCTAGAAAGGCTCCTCATGAACCTCAAAATCAAATACCATGCATTAAAATGGAAACTGAAACATAACAACAACGACATCACAATTGGAGATGAGAGACTTAAAGATTATTTTGAATGGAAGATCCCTTATGCTTTAAAATGTTTGTGAGGTGTTTTCGTAAAGATTAAATTCTTTATTGTTTGAACTTAGTTCGTGACAAAAGGGTTAAAGTACTATATAAAGTTAGATTTAGTACAATATAAATTAATGTAATAGATTAATACAAGATAATACAAAATAAGATACAATAATAATCATTTTTCTAAAAACGCGATAGATTAATTATCTCTTTCCAAGACCTAAATTCTATCAAATACTTTTTCTGCCAGCTTCAAATTTCACACAATGAAAGAATACATGTTCTGAACTTTTATACAATTAAATACTATTATTACTAGAAATTCTCATAGGATCTATTATTAGTCTGTACGTCAAAGTTATTACATTTTGACCATTTTTCCAGAATTGCAGTTTTACTTTGTATATTTTGTAAGGTATCAGCAAGAATTACAGAGTGTCAGCACACGTTAACAGATGTAAGTCAAGTCGATCAAAGACAGAAAATCCAGGTATGCCAGATTTAGCAAGCGGCGCTATCAGACCATTCACATACAAATTAAACAATAATGCGTTCAGAATTTTACTCTGCAATACTTCAATGTCAATACGAAATAAATCAGTCATTTTTGACTGATGTCGTTACTTTTGCAGTAAATTTCACTAAATCATTGAATGTGAGGTTTCCTCCATATTCATCTGAAAAAACATTACCTAATGTAAGAGCAAACGAAGATTTCGTCTCTTCATATTGCACGTTTACCAAAATATCGACTAATAGAAACTCTAGAAGACATCAACGGGATAGTTAAAAGAGTCGAATGGTCTCAGACCATGTCTGATAAGTCAGAAACCATTTACAACATAAAAGCAAATTTCTTGTGACACTATGACGAATTAATCACATCGACTTCTTTAATGGCACAGTGAGTTAAATTTTCTTTTCTACTTCCTAGCACTAAATTATGTAAACCAGCAATGCAATTGTATAAAAAAATTAATTACATGTTATCATTTTTATTCAAATACCGGACTTTATATTGTTCATCCTTGTCCTTTATTTTATCATGTTGTTTGTTATTATATACTACAAAGAAAACTGGATTTACACCACTTTGGTAATAAATGTTCTATTCGTGAGATATTAAAAGTGCGATTTTACGTTGTGAATTACATTATTTTACCTAAAATTTTTAACCTTTTTCTCTATCAGTTTCGGTAGTAGAATATCTACTTTTAACATCCACCAATGCTGAATCTACGTTTTTCTTTCAAGCTTGATTTCTATCTAAACTCTCAAAGAGTACTTGTAATATAAAAATTGAATTAGCTTGTACATGAAAGTCAAATTTCTTCATTAACATCAGTTTCATTTTTTTGGCACTTACATGAGTCAAGATCAACTGTTTCCTTGTCTTACCTCAAGCATTTTCCTCGCTTCCAATTCTTTTTCTTACGTTTCCTTGTGATCCGTCCTGATATTATGGGTAAAAAGTTTACTTTTTTTGAGCCTGAAACTCTGACATTTTTTATGAAGAAAGCAAAAATAAGTCAAATCACAAGAAAGAAAAGAATTTCACGGTAACCGGCATTGATACGGTAGCTGTTAGCGTGAAATATTTTGGTGAAATTTGCAAGTGAATCTAATTTTTTGGAACAAAACCTTACATATGATATTACTATATAAATTGTTATTATTGCATTAAGGTATTTATATATATAACAGAGTGCTCTTTGTAGCTCTCCGTAGAGGGCAGAGGTCCCAATAAAAGAGGAACTTTCCTGCTATTCCGGTCAGTACAACGAAATACGAACATGCCATAGAACGAACTTCATCGAGGATAGAACGTGCCATATGATTTCAGCAGTTCGACGTGGCAGTATATAGGCAGTTAATGGAAAGACAGACCCCACCAGCCATAGAAGGAAGTCGCTCATGAATTCCGAACGGCAATAATCAGTCTCGGCAATACTTTTTATTGCGCATACTAAAGTTATAAAGATTCACCTTTTTTTCCCGAACTTCTCTCAACGTAAAGAACGTAACGTCAACCGAAGACAAGAAAAAGCCTCATACTGTGATGGTAGTATAATAGGTTAGATTAATACACATATGCATATGCAACCGAATCCAGTCATTAAAAGCATATGGAGAACGTTGCGAAATTTTGAAAAGTTCTTAATTTAAAATATGATTGAAAAGTGGAAGATGTTCATGTTGTTACTTAAATTCACTTTGTATATGCCTGTAAGTTTGTCACTAAGAAAATTTATGTATTTTCAATTTGAAAATTGATGTTCAAAAATTATCATGACGTATTACATATCAATAAATTCTCTTCCTTACTTACAACCTAATAAGCTACATTGAGAACAGAAAATTCAAGTTCTTAACAAGTCACAAAAGTTCACAAAAGTCAAAAAAGCTCTTATTGTAATTGACTCAATTAAATCCTTAATAATTACAATAAGAGGTAACCTTTCAACAAGGGAAACCTGCCGTAAAAATAACGCTGCAGTTTGAGTGATGGCGATCAATTGTGTTTCCATTATTAATTATTATGCCTTTGTTTCCTATAGCTTAATATTTATCTTGTATACTAGTACTTTATCAATTAACAGGACTTATTATACTGGATTTATAGATGCAGAAATTTAGTCTTTCAGGTCAGAAATGATATTTTTGTATTTAATTCACCTGTACACATACACTTTAAATTCGTTTTTCGGACATTGTTTGTCCCTCATCAGCAGGCATTCAAAAAAAAAAAAACTTTCTAGAATTAACAAATTAAATTTTTTTTTACAATTATAATATTCATATAAATATAAAATATTCCGGAAAATAAAATAATAAAATTCTTACAAATTTAATATTTTCGAACTCCTTCATAAATCCATAATTTCATAAATTATGCATTTATGGAAAATTCTTTCTTTCTTTGTTTCTTCTTTTATACGTCTCCCTCCTTCCCCCTTCTATAACACTTCTCCATGGTTAGTTGATCTTTCTTCCGGTATTATTATTCATTCTATCCGTTTGTTTGATTATATTGATGTGTTCGTATAATTGTCTTTTATAATTATTTTGATTTTTTTCTTATTTCACCATATTTAAGTCTATTCCCAACCTTCTGTGTCACAGTGTTCAGCCACTGCCTAATTTGCATATTTTCCCTTAATAGCTCGAATATGTTGACATAATCTTATTTTTAATTCTCTTTAATTTGTAATACATTAAGTATGAATTTACACATACGAATTTACAAATGTGTCATGCGAAACATAAGAGAAGGCAATCCCGAGGTTAAATACAGAGATGCCACATACAATGCTCTCGATTCTTTATTTCTCCACTTCTACTCACTAATACAAAAATAGCCCACAGAATCTGCGTATTCGTTTACATTCGCTATTCGCCTGCCTCCGTACCAATTCGGAAGTTACAAAACAATAGCCAAAAACAATACTTTTATGACTGCAAATTTAAATAAAATTTTATGTATATATTTTTTTAATTTTATTATTTCTAAAAATT